>NC_037093.1:34490883-34570883 GCF_002994745.2 Rosa chinensis | reverse complement strand
GCAGTTAAATTAAAATTTAGAAAATTTTAAGTGTGTTCTGAATTTATCTTTATTTATTAAAATGAAATACTCTCTCTTTTCATGTTCACTGATTGAGCAGCCCTACCGGCCAATCACGTAATATGTTTGTTCTACATACGAATCTCTCATTATTATGAAAGATTCTTAATAAACAACCCTTTTTCCAGTCATTGATTGTAAACCACTAAACCGACAAGTTCACTATCTGGTCCCTGGAACATTAAATCATTACCTCTCTTACTCACAAAAAGAGACAGCCAACCCTGTGAACAACCAAGACAGGGAACGTGAGGCGTGTACTCGCTCTCGGAGGTCCTTCAGAGTTTGATAATAACTCCAAATTGTTGTGGCCATGATATTGGGTAAAAAAAATGCCGCTCATGAAGTAATGACGATATTTATTCGAATCCATCACGTGCCATAATTCATTATTCAGGACAGCGGGGGAGCAATGATCTCGGTGTGTGTTTAGCTGCAATTGCACGGGCCTTTTCCCATGTCAGATCGGCTCTTCAGATGGAAATTGAAGCTATGAGTCAAAAGGGAAGAACAGATGGATGGTAGTGACTCCTGTTTATATCATTAATGGTACGTGTAACGATTTCTTCCATATATATTAATTAACCCATTTGATAAAAAAATAATTTAAAAAATTGCAAAAAGCAAGAACAAAATCTTCAACCTCAACGTCTTCAAATTTCGGAAATGCAGTTCGAAAGAATGTCCCCACTGTTTTTTGTATTCTTCTTCCGTGATTGGTCCAACCTCGTGGCCGGTTCACAATTGCTGGGATTGATTGGGAATTGAAGCTTTCAGTCAACACACACTCTTCTGAAAGTTGGTTACAAAAGAATCAAGGATGGGGGATGGATGATGATGGCTTTATAAAGTCCATGAATGATTGACTGCTCATAATTAAATAGAAAGCGTGTTCTAGAGTCTGGCTAGCGCTCCATCTTCTTCGGAGTAATCCCAGAACTTAAAAAATGAAGCACCAAAAGACATGCCCATTGTCAACTACTGAGCTTCTGGTGTTTCTGTTTCTTATAGTGCAGTTCCTCTCCCTGCTGGTTCAAGCCGAAGTCCATTACTATGATTTTGTTGTAAGTCCCTTTTCCCAGTTCGTCACTCTCTCTCTCTCTCTCAAAACTAATTTGTGTTGTACGTACGTAATATATAACTGCTAGGTAAGGGAGAAAAATTACACGAGGCTGTGTGAGACAAAGAGCATTTTAGTTGTGAATGATAGTTTCCCAGGACCGGAGATACGAGTTCACAAAGGTGATACAGTTTATGTCAACGTGCATAACCAAGGAGATTATGCACTCACCATTCACTGGTAACTACTCTCTCTCTCTCTCTCTCTCTCTCGATCTCCTTGTTGCAAAAGTCAGTTCTAGTATCTTTATATATATATGATTGAAGAATCTTAATAGAGAAAATTGCATACAGTCCGCCGTACCACATGGCGGTGTAGCTAATCAATCAAAAACTAGAAATTTTTTCACTTATTATGAAACTGTCCGTTCCTTTTAAATTGAAATACTCAAAGTAATCCCCTACTAAGACTCTAATTGGTCAGCCGGACCGTCACGTAGTACGACAACCACACCACCACGTAGTACGGTTGACGTACGAAAAACCACCTCATCTTAATATTGTTTTGTGAGATTTGAAACCTAGATGGTCAACATCACGTTGCTTCCTCTCACGAATATAAAATCTCATTATGAGCTGTATCCTCTTTTATTTTTCATTTATATCTAAATTTGATTGGAGGAAAAAAAATAATAATAATAAACCTGAGAAAGCACCTTCAGCAGCAAAAGAAAGCTGCAAAAGGTACTCTTTGTGATAGAGCTCCCACGTACAGCGTACTCATCTAATTCATCCCAGGCATAAGTGGTCCCCCCCTCCCTTTTTCTTTTTTCTTTTTTCTGTTTCCATTCCAAATGGCATGAAGAGGTGTCCCTCTCCTTTTTATTATTCCTGACCTGGAAATATAAACCAGATTTAGCATTCTCCACAATTGGTTCAACATTTTAGCTGGTGACTTAATTTTCCAAAGTATTTTTCAGGAGTACTCGTTTTTTTTTATTTCATTTTATATTTGGCAAGATTTCAGTAGTACTCGCTTTGAAAAAGACATTTTGAAAGGATCGACAACCCACTAAACTATATTTAGGCCAAGCAAATATATCTTAATAATAAACGCACTAGATTAATTATTGGTTTACATCAAATAATTTTAAACATTCAATGATACATTTATACCCAACAAGTTTGTATACCCTTCTATCTATATATCCCAACAAACCAGAAACATTTATATCTCTCATTTATTACACATTAATTTAGGCTTCCTTTGGAATTTTGTTTGGTTTATGATTTGGTATCTTGAGCTTCAGTTCGCTAGTTACTTTGGTAGAAGATTGTCTTCTACTCGGTGTAGGTTTTTACGTCGAGTATGTTTGGTTAGTCATATCACTTGTTACATATAGTGATGGAAGATTGTCATCTATTTGGCATTTAGTCATTACTTGGAAGATGCATGTCGGTCATACCATTGGTAACTTTGTACATAATCCAACATACATCCGGTGCTTTATTAGATGCGACTTCTATTGTTGCTAGGTTTATTTTTCGATGCCTTATTGTATCTCGTATTGTTTTCGTAATTTTAATTTTAATATAGTTTCTACATTTGTTAGCTGTAATCCTATTATTATTAATAGAGTTGTTATTTTTCTTCAAAAAAAATATTTTATTTAGTATAATCTATACTACGAGGATATTTGAGTATTTTCACATCCACTATGACTAACAAAATGAGTTCTGTTAAATATAGTATAGATAATAAAAGCTAAATTACACGCAATGTTCTAAAAAATTACACGCAATGTTCTAAAAAACGGCCTAGGCAGCAAGGAACCGCTCCGATTTTGGCCTAGGCGTTTCCTTTAGGCGCTGGGCTACTAGGCGGGGACTAGGCGGGCTAGGCGGTCGTAAACCCTAATTTATTCTATATTTTGACTATTTTTATATTTATAATTAATTTTTAGACTTTAAATATTGTTATTTATATTATTATATGTCATAAAAATAATTTAAAATTAAAAAAAAAAACCGCCTAGTCTTCGCCTAGGCCCCTAGGCGCTAGTCCCTGGGTCACCACCCGACTATCGCCAACCGCACCAACTATTATGCTAGAATTAAGCATTGATGGATGCACTGAAAATAATTACATATCAAAATTCGTTGTAATTGGAAATGGAAAAAAAAAAAAAAAAAAAAAAAAGCTCTCTCTTCTCTCTAGAGCAAACCTGAGGCAGCAACCGGCCTTGATTGGCGGCGATGGCGCTGCAAACTCCTTGCCTCTCAACAGAGAGGATTCCTGGCTATGTAGTGGCTTGGTAAATTGGATTTGAAAGGGTGGCAGAGCCTCTCTTTCTTCTCCCCTATTTGGCGGCGATGGCGATTGGTGCAGATGGTGCCTCATGATGTCAGTTTTGCCCCGCAAAATCACCTTCAAAATAATACTTTCCCCGCAAACTAAGGCCCAAGGGACTATTCTAGCCCGAATGAACTAGAGAAAAACTAATTGATCCATGCACCCGACTTTCGTCCATCAAAAGTAAAATCTATATGATGACCAAACATTGCCGGAAAATCAACCAGAGCTACCTCTTATTTGAATAAATAAGCAAGTGAACCACAGCTTGTATCCTCAAAACCCAAAACTCCACCACCCTTGACCACCATCAGTCAACAAGCAACGCCAACCACACCCCCAGCGAGTTACTAAGATCGAACATAATCATGAAAAAACCTCATGGGTTGTGACCAAACTAAACACCATGCTGCAAGAATGAAGCAAATCTAGAGAAGAATCGCTATAAAGAGGAAAAGTGGCTCCCCATCTGCAAAGCAATCCAAGCTAATTGATGCTGATAGATCAATCAACTCATCCTTGGCTAGTAAATGAACAAAAACTTATTCATGCATGAATCAACTCTTAACCATGACGGAAAAATCAAGAACAAGACACCGGAATGAAACCTAGATTCAAAACAAATGAAGAATAAACAATCCAAAGTGAAAGAGCAACAAGGATAGGTTAAGTCAGGCAAAGACTTAGGTGCAGTGATTAGCACGAAGAAATCCTAGCACAACACTATTTGAGAACCCTTTTTGAAAAAACTAAGAAATAAAAAGGGTTAAATACTGTTTAGTCCCTGTATTTTGCCTCTTTTATCGTCTCAGTCCCTGACATTCTAATTTAATCTAAAAACTCTCTGACCTCACAATTTCCCTCCAATAGATCCCTTCCGCTTCAAATTAGGAGTTGGCCTTGGGTGAAATGTCCAATATACCCCTCTGTTATTTCTTTTTTCTTTTTAATTTCTTTTTTGCTTTTTCTTCTTTTTTTCTTGTTCCTTTTTAATTTCTTTTCGTTCTGCCTACTTTCTCCTTCCTCAACCCACCAATCCCATTCCAATCAAACTCCACAACCCCATCTGTTTCTCTCCCCAAATTGAAACCAAACCCAGCAAAGACCAAGCTTAGCGGTGTATAGATGGACATCGAGCAAAAGCAAGAGGCTAGGAGCTGATCGATCACTTCTTCACCTTCTCTGAAGCCATCTCCCTCTGTTGTCCCTTAGCGGATCTGCCCTCGTCTCCATCGTCACAGACGCCATCTCTCAAACATAAGCAGATCCCAATCAGCTCGGAAATTCGCTGCTCAACCACTCCCCTCTTGTTTTCACAGCCTACTCTCTCTCCCACTTTCTCTCTCCACATCAGGCCTGTATTTGGAAAATTTTCACTGAAAACTACCATTATTTCATACTCTGATTTGGGTCTTGCTCAAAACGGTGATTTGGATTTTAGGTCTGGTTGAAATGGTGGTTTTTGATGGCCAAGTTGACCAAAACCAGAACTGAAGAAGAAGAATAGTGATGGAAAAGAAAAATGGCCGCTGGCGTGGAGAACAATAATTGGGGTTTCGGGTCGATCTGGATTGGTTCGCCGACGTGGCGCTACTGATGCAGCAGGATATGATGGTTATTAAAAAGGAAAAAGGAAAAAGAAAAAAGAAAAAAGGAAAAAAAGAAAAAAAGAAATTAAAAAGAAAAAAAGAAAAAAAGAAAAAAAGAAAAAAAGAAAAAAAGAAAAAAGAAAAAAAGAAAAAAAGAAAAAAAGAAAAAAGAAAAAGGAAAAAGAAAAAAGAAATTAAAAAGGAGAAAGAAAAAAAGGAAAAAAGAAATTAAAAAGGAAAAAGAAAAAAAAGAATTAAAAAGGAAAAAAAGGAAAAAGAAATAACAGAGGGGTATATTGAACATTTCACTCAAAGCCAACTCCTAATTTGAAGCGTAAGGGACCTATTAGAGGGAAATTGTGAGATCAGTGAGTTTTTAGATTAAATTAGAATTTCAGAGACTGAAACGATGAGAGAGGCAAAGTACAGAGACTAAACAGTATTTAACCCAAATAAAAAAACAAAAACAAAAAACAACAGAGCATAGATCTCTAATTTCAACATGTTTTTTCTGTGAATTTGGACCAATAATTTTTCAGAAAATTCTGCTAATCTCATCTCATGTTTGACAAAATTTACACAAACCATTTTCAATATTGACTAATTTTTATCTTTTAGTTTATGAAAAAGTTGATATTATATATTCTTTTTTGTTTATGAATTGAACTTTAATTCAATTTGATGAAGTAATTGGGATGCTACTATGATAGTTACTTATTTTTGACTTCTTTAGATGAGGCAATGTTTATGAAAAAATTGCTATGTTATAACAATACAGGCATGGGATAAAGCAACCACGAAATCCATGGTCAGATGGTCCATCTTACATCACACAGTGTCCAATCCCACCTGGAACAAACTTCACCTATGAAGTATTATTGTCCATAGAAGAAGGAACTGTATGGTGGCATGCACATAGTGATTGGACTAGAGCTACTGTTCATGGTGCTTTTGTTATCTTGCCTGCTATTGGAACCACATTCCCATTTCCGCAACCTGATGAAGACGAAGTTCTTGTAATTGGTACAAAAAATTAATCTGCATGAGTCGTTTTATTTAATATTGAGACTAACTCTTTCTTTTGATCTTCAGTTTAATGTTGTGTTACTAGGATAACTTACAAATACTAATGAACATCATACAATATTGTATATATCTAAAATGGGATATATGATCAAGAGATTAGAATAACTTCAATGTACAACTTACAGTGTTGGATTTATAAATATGTTTTTGAAAAACTATCAAAGAATTCTAACTATATATACTTTGTACATTCATCAAATTTTCAAGAAATAGGCAATTATGTTAAACAACATTAGATAAAATTTCATTAGATTTTGATTAATTTCTAGTGTGGAATGAAAATTGAAAATGAGTTGTTTGATTCGATGATGATGATGATGATGATGATAATAATACCCTAGATTCTATTTACCATTTGGGTTCTAATTCTACTTCATTGATGTTAATTAAGTACTAATAAACCCTTGTATTATCTGTGTTGATACTTGCATATATGAAGCATCTTGGTACACAGGAGATATAAAAGAACTTATTGATGAGTCTATACAAAATGGTACCGACTTACCCCATTCAGATGCTTACACTTTAAATGGGCAGCCAGGAGATTTTTGTGCATGCTCCTATGGTATGCTTTCTCTTTTTTACTGATTTTAATGCTCCATTAATTTTTTCAAAATGATGTTGTATATTGCTAAAATTGAAATCTGCTAATATTTAAAATCCTGAATAATTTCAGGAACAGCGTACCGTCGTATAGTGGATTACGGCAAGACATATCTTCTTCGTATAGTGAACGGAAACATGAATGCAGAACACTACTTTGCCGTTGCAGAGCATAGTCTCACTGTGGTTGGACTAGATGGAGCCTACATTAAACCCATAAACACTGCTTACATAGTCATAAGTCCTGGACAAACGATGGATGTCTTGCTAGTAGCAAACCAGTCTCTTGGCCAATATTATATGGCTATTAGACAATACTCAAGTGAGAACCCTTCAACCGTTAACTTTGACCATGCAAATGTTACTGCAATCCTAGAATACAGAGGCGACTATACATATGAGACATCTCCTGCATTTCCATCTACTCTTCCTATGTACTTGGACAAAGCAGCAGCACTCAAATTCACATACCAACTTAGAAGCTTGGCTACTCCAGAGTACCCTGTAAATGTTCCACTCGACATCACTACTAGAATGTATATTACAGTGTCGATGAATGTACTTCCTTGTGACCATACAGGCTGTGAAATACCTGAGAATATCGTTTCAAGCCTAAATAATGTTAGTTGGGTCGACACAAAACCAACTACAAATGTCTTGCAAGCCTACTACAGGTTCTTCCTCTTCTCTCTACTTTTCATGCATTTATTTGCGAGAGAAAAAGTGAGATTTAATTACTATATCCTTCAATAATAGTTCTAGTATTGAATGCATTAGTGGTAATCATATGGTCATAACAAAGAAATGTGTAACTAGTGCAAGCTGGGTTTAAATCAAACAACAGAGAATAATTACTAAAAGCCAAAACATGGAAGACCATGAATTCTTTAGTTTTTTCTTAACTGTTTGATTTAAATTCTTCCATAATTAACTACATAGTCGTTGAACAGTATAGAAGAACACTACTCTACATAATAGATATTTTCTAATAACTAGTGATCCCCACAAGTATGTGAGGCAACGTCTTGAGTAGTATTAATTACTTTGTTTCTTTCAACTAGTTTTCTGCTCACATACTCTGCATGTGTAAAAAATTTATAATTATTATATTGAGAAAAGAAAAGGTAATTTGAGAAAAAAGAAAGTGGGATGTTATCTGAATTGTGGGTGGTTATTGCAGACATGGGTGCTTAACTTTCTGAAAAATTATTTAACTTCTTTTTTATAGGAATTTTAATTTTGCTAGTTATTTAAAATTAATATAAGGTCTAAGAATTTTATTGTATTTTCACACCCACTTTGGTTAACAAAGCCTCTTCTCTTAATAATAGTATAGATAAACAATCAAATTTTGTGTGGGTTTTTATTTTATTTTTCAGTTTCCTTTTTTATGGCCTTTTTTTTAATGTTATTTTTTTTTTTGGCCATTTTTTCTCAAATTCTAAATATATAGATATAGCCTAAAATAACAGTAATTATGAAAGTTGACAAAAGTCGATTTTGATAATCTTCTTAAATTTCTTTATCACATCAAAGAATATTTAACATACTTAAGTGTTAGAAATGATTATAAACATTTATATAAGCTGATGCGAAAGAAGAACAACTCATTCAAATAATAATGAGTAAGAAAAAAAATCATCTGTACTTGACTCCATTTAGATGTGTGCTAACTTATTGTAATTAATATCAGTATTCAAAATTGTTAATTTAAGCATTTTCAATAGAGTAACTAAGAATACGCTAGTTTTAATATTGTGATGCAGGAACATAAGCGGGGCTTATGAATCAAATTTCCCAGACCAGCCGACTTTGTTTTATAATTTTACAGCAGATTCTGTCCCCGACTTTTATGATTACACAGCACAAGGGACAAAGGTGAAAGTGTTGAACTATAATGAATCGGTTGAAATTGTGTTCCAAGGGACTAATGTGATGGACGGTTCTGTCAATCATCCAATGCATATGCATGGATATAGCTTTTATGTGGTTGGATATGGTTTTGGAAATTTTGACAATGAGACTGATCCCAAGGGGTATAATTTGGTAGATCCTCCTGAAGTAGCTACCTTTGGAGTTCCCAAAAGAGGATGGTTAGCAATCAGATTCAAAGCAACTAATCCTGGTATGTATTCCCGATTAATATTGCTTTACATTAATGTATATCCATAAAGTGGGAATTTAGTTGTTTCGATACAAATTAAAAAATAAAATAAAATCTCATGTTGGTTGTATCATGCACCCAAAGCCATGCATGACAATAATTCTAGGTGTTCTTCACTATTATATCTAATTTTGGTTGAACGTTAAAATCAACACCTATATAGCCTGGATGGTATAGTACATTGCATTAGTGATTTTTTTTCCCTTCTCTGCAGGAGTGTGGTTTTGGCATTGTCATTTCGAGAGACACTTAACTTGGGGTATGAATACTGCTTTTATAGTAAAAAATGGGGGCACTCCGGAGACTAGCATTCGTGAGCCACCAACTTACATGCCCCCATGTATTATTCCATTGAATTCTCGTGTCCACAGCTATGGTGAATTTATTGAAGAGAAAATAGAGTAATAGTAGAATGTATTTATATCCTTATATGCGCATTAGCATAAAATAATTTCGACGACATGGACGTCTTTAGTGATTAAAAAATTAAATTATTTTATCTTAATTTCAATAATAAAGCCTAAATGTTCACCTATGGTACATTGAGAACTCCATATTTAATCATTTTACTAATATGAATGGACTTGTCAACACTTTTAAGGTCTTACAATTAAATTCATGGCCAAAATTTGGGTTTTTTTGTTTTGTTTTTTTCTTTGGCAAATAAGCAATCCATTCAAACAAAGAAAGCTACAGGAAAGCAAGGACCATGATCTAGACCTTACAGAAAAGGTGGAACAGAACCTGCGTCAAACAACAAAAGTTGAGATAAGGAAAAAGGAGGATTGAGAACCTGATCCAGATGACACGATTTCCTATGAGCAGGTTAGCAAAAAAATATGTCACTGAATTTGTAATCCTGTTGGACCAAGTCTAGTTAACTGAGACAAAAGACCTGGATAAAGCAACAATAGCTTGGACAACAAGAGCAACAGACCAATCTACTACCACAGAATTATTATTGAGAGCATTGATAAGCTGCAGCGAGTCTGATTCCACAACAATAGATTGAAGAGGTAAAGAAAGCAAGAGAGAGATCTTCCAAAATAGCTAAACCTTACCCAACAATAGCCGAAATTGCCCACAGTGGTTTAGTAGAACTAGCGAAGAGATGTCGATTTGAATAACGAAACAAGCTGCAATACCGCCACAAAGAGAGATACTATCCCAAGCGGCATAAGTACTCACCTTTAAACTTCCAAAATTCAGTGGATTTAACCAATTAGAAGGCCTTGAAGAATTATGGTGCATCACATTAGAAGAACTGGAAGGAAAATTAAGAAATTAATTAAGAGTACAATGAGCCTTACGAGCAACTAGTAATGGATTCGGGGAGTGTTTCTAGATGTGCCAAACCATAAAGGCCATGGGAGAAAGAAAATGAGAAGAAAATAACAGGACCAGCCCCGAACCCAGCCCTAGCCACAAGCGGTTGCACCTGGGCACCACGCGCCGCCGGTCAACCACCATATCTGGCTACCAAATTTTACCAACATCATCAACTCAACATTATAAGCATCTTTCTCAACTACAACAAATCCAGAAAATGACTAGAAGTACCTCAACAATTAAGGATAAGTTTGAACCCGAATTGTGAATAGTAACCCAGAATTTCAAATCTTCGATTCTTCCTTCTCGCGTCAAATCGCTGTAAAATACTTGGGGATCATCATCTACGTCCCAAGGCACTCCCACGGACTAAGGTTTGTCGTCCGTGGTGGTCGAAATCGGGAGAAACCGGAGTTGACCTCAATCTGCTATAGTGACCGTCCTCTTCTTCTCGTTGCTGCCTTTCACAGTTCAAATTAAGCTACTAAACGGACCCAGAAATGAAGAGAAGGAAGAGAGCTTTCCAACGACATCTTAAACGTCAAAATCCGTCGCCGAATGAAGGAGTTATGGCCGGAAAATGGTGAAGAGGTCAGAGAAGAAGAGAGAATCGAAGAGAGAGAGCTCGGTAAGTTTCCGGAAATGGAAACTTACTACAGTAACTCAGCTATTTATAAATAAATTATCATAAACAGTAACTTTACCTTTTCGCTTATAACTTTCGCATACGAACTCCGATTTTTACGTACCACATATGCACGCGCTCGGTTTAACGTCCTCTACAACTTTCATGAAGAACATTTTCTCAAATTTTGACCCGAATAAAAAGTCAACTTTTAAGGCTCCCTAAAATGTCGAAACGGAACCAAAAAGTAGATGTAAATGTCGTTTACCGATCGAAAGACTCGTAAACTGGTAAATTTAGGTTCGGTACATTACAGTATTCACTAAGGTTGGGCTGACACTGACATTGAAAGCAACTCTGCCATCCTGATTGCTGCTCTCAAGAGTGAGGAGAAGAATTTCTCGGAGGTAAGTCGGGTTCTGGATGATTGTAAAGAATATTTTGACACTGTCCAATCCATTCAAATCTGACATATTTACCGTGAAGCAAATAGTGTTGCAAATAGGCTTGCACATCTTGCTAGTAGTTGTTCCGTTGATGATGTTTGGTTAGAGGAGACACCTGTTATTATACAGGATGTTCTCTATGAGGATTATTGTCATTGTTTATCTGTAGCTCAGGGTATAGGTGCTATGTCTCCCCCCCTCAGGATGCAAAATTTTACTATTAATATAATAAATGGAACCCGGCATGGGGCTGAACCTCCCAGCTAGGCTGGATTCCAAACCCCTTTAACAAAAAGAAAAGGAAATTGGTCCAAATGGTACCTAATCTATCTCGCTTTATAAATTTCAGTACATCAAGTTTCAAAAATGTCAGAACGGTGCCTGAGATACGTACCCTGACCAAATATATGTACCTGGAGCTGTTAGCTCCGTAATGGAGCTTGCTAGCTGGCAAATTTTGGGGGGTAATTTCGTCTATTCATGTCTTAATTAATTTTTTTCCCTTCTCTATGTTCTTTCTTATCTTCCTCCTTTCTTACCTTCTTCTTCCTCTCTTCATGCTCATAAACTGAAAATCACAGCAACCAAATGTTTCCACATCATTCAATTCCAAACCCAGAAAATTGACAATAAAAAAAGCAGGGGTTTGAGCAGATTGTGTGAATTTATGGAACAAATTTGCAGGAGGTTTAGAAGTTAGTAGAGCTAGGAGACTTGATTTGATTTTGCTAATTGGGTTCTATAAAATCTGGGTTTGTGTTGATTTTGATCATGATCATGTTTTGTCATCTCTCTCACTCACTCTCTCGCTCACCGCCCTAGCCACCGCCTCTGCTACAAATCTGGAAAGGGAAATCAAGACAACTAAACTCAGACAATTAATTCAGCACAAAATCTGAAATTCTTGGACTACAATTCTTGAACTTTTTGAGAAGCTTCAGTTCATGGTCTAAAGAACAATGCCCCTTGCTCAGTACCCATTTACGATGGTGCCAAACTCCATAGGACTTGTAATTTTGCTTCAACGCATCCACCACCTATGCAACCAATCCCCAATTCTCAATTGAACCTAATCTCATCTCAATTAAATTCACAATCAAAACCGCATCAATAAGTTCCCTTACCACTTTCAGTTCCAGGTCGAGAATAGCCTTGATCGCGTCGGAATCGAAATTGGAGTCGGACTGAACGGCTGGGAGGTTGTGCTGGATGGCGAGCTTTCTGTAATTCCAGGCGGTGTAGCACTCGGGGTTTTTCTCGAGGAGCTTCGCGCTTATATCTAGAGCTTCCATGGTGTAAATCTTGCTATGGTGGTTCGATAGGTGTAAATATTGCTTGGCGCCAACAGAGGCGAGGTATCCTGCTTTGAGCTACGGGCCGATGCGGCCGTCCCGATGGCGCATGACACCACCAAGCTGAAGATGTACTCGATTTACCGGTGGAGCCCCAATAACCCGACGAAGCCGGAGTTGAAGGAGTAAATCGACCGCGCCACCTATTTCCTCCATTGGCCTCCAAGAGGATAGTTGTTCTTCAACACTAAGACTCATCTTCACTGTTAGAACCAATCAGTACATACGAACAGTAACAATATATATATATATATATATATATATAATCTAAATATAAAACACAAACTCAATATAGATAATAAGTAATCAATTGAAATCAAATAACTTTAATTCGAAATTGAATTCACTAACTTGATCAGATAGAGGCCTGCACTACAGTGACCTAAGACAGAAATTCGTCCCCACTTGTGCTGTAGTTTCAGACGTCTATCTAGAGGATATAACTATCTGGTACAAGTTCTTGCACAAGAACTTGACCCTGACGAATTTTACTTTATGTTTCTCAGAATAACTTTTTTTTGGAGGAGGAAGAAGAAGATTGATTGATTCATTGATCAATGACGACCGAAGGTCGTCCTTACATAGAAGCCAAGATGAGGAGTTGCGTCAGCAGTTGGTTGACGTTGTTTGATTCCATCCGTTACAACTGTTAGATTTTCTCCGAAAATTAAACATGAAAGCAAAAAATAAAATCAGATTTAGTCAAATCGAGCCCAAGAGCCCCAAGACCCAAGGCCCATCTTTGACACATACACACACACACACACACATTCCTATGGGAAGCCCAATAGGAAAGCCCACTGAAGCCCACATATTAACTTGTTGACCATTTAAATCTTTACATGTATAAAGGGTATGATCTTTCAAAATTTCTTCCATGTGGGACTCTAGTTCCAACATTCACATCCAGAATTGAAGGCAGAGATGGGTACCCAGAGAAAATTTCTCGGTGCCCAAATCAGATTTGGATTCCAGAATGAAAAAAAAATGGATTAAGACATGAATAGACAAAATTACCCTCTTAAATTTGCTAGCTGGCAAGCTCCGTTATGGAGCTAATGGCTCCAAGTACATATATTTGGTCAGGGTACATATCTCAGGTACCGTTCTGACATTTTTGAAACTTGATGTACTAAAATTTATGAAGCGAGATAGTTCAAGTACTATTTAGACCAATTTCCTAAAAAAAAAAAAAAAAAACCACTAAACCGACAATTTCACTATCTAGTCCCCGGAACATTAAGTCATTACCTCTTCCAGTCACTTCCTAAAAGGAACAGCCAACCCTCCACTACCAAGACACAGGGAACGTGAGGCGTGTGCTCGGCTCTCGCAAGTCTTTCAGAGTTTGATAATAACGTGCGCCAAATTTTTGTGGTCATGATATCAATTGGTTAAAAAAATGCCGCTCATGAAGTAATGACGATATTTATTCGAATCCATTACGTGCAATAATTCATTATTCAGGACTGGTGGAGCAATGATCTCGGTGCGTGTTTAGCTGCAATTCCACGGGTCTATTCCTATGTCAGATCGGCTCTACACATGGAAATTGAAGCTATGAGTCAAAAGGCGTGAACAGATAGATGGTAGTGACTCCTGTTTATGCTACGTGTAACGATTTCTTTCATATTAATTAACCCATTTGATAAAAAATAATAATTTAAAAAATTGCAAAGAGCAAGAACAAAATCCTCAACCTCCACGTCTGCCGAAATTCGAAAAGAACTTCGAAAGAATGTCCCCACTGTTTTTTGTATTCTTCTTCCGTCATTGGTCCAACCTTGTGGCTGGTACATTATTGCTGGAATTGATTGGGAATTGAAGCTATCAGTCAACGTACTCACACTCTTCTGAAAGTTCGTTACAGAAGAGAGAGACTTTTGACTATTGCAAATTTGGCAGTTTCGACAAAAATAAAACAAATTTCTTTGTTCTGATTGGATGACCTTAAAAGTGGTGGGGAAACCCCACCCAGAGGATGGATGATGCCATTATAAAGGCCATGGATGATTGACTGCTCATAATTAAATAGAAAGCGTGTTCTAGAGTCTGGCTAGCGCTCCATCTTCTTCGGAGTAATCCCAGAACTAAAAAAATGAAGCACCAAAAGACATGCCCATTGTCAACTACTGATCAGCTTCTGGTGTTTCTGTTTCTTATAGTGCAGTTCCTCTCCCTGCTGGTTCAAGCCGAAGTCCATTACTATGATTTTGTTGTAAGTCTCTTTCCCCAGTTCGTCACTCTCTCTCTCTCTCTCAAAATTAATTTGTGTTGTACGTACGTAATATATAACTGCTAGGTAAGGGAGAAAAATTACACGAGGCTGTGTGAGACAAAGAGCATTTTAGTTGTGAATGATAGTTTCCCAGGACCGGAGATACGTGTTCACAAAGGTGATACAGTTTATGTCAACGTGCATAACCAAGGAGATTATGCATTCACCATTCACTGGTAACTAGAGTACTCTCTCTCTCTCTCTCTCTCTCTCTCTCTCTCTATATATATATATATATATATATATATATATAGATATATCACCTTGTTGCAAAAGTCAGTTCTAGTATCTTTATATATATATATATATATATATATATATATTAACATATGTTTTGTGAGATGTGGAACCCAGAGGGTCAACATGACCCTTATGTTGCTCTCCCTCGCGAATATAAAATCTCATTGTGAGCTATACCCTCTCTACGCCTGTAATGAATCCCTCTCCTTATGTTTCTTTTCTTTACTTTTTCATTTATATCTAAATTTGATTGGGAAAAAAAATAATAAAAAACCTGAGAAAGCACCTTCAGCAACAAAAGAAAGCTTAAAGAGTACGTGATGGAGCTCTTACATACTCATCTAATTCATCCCAGGCATAAGTGGTCCCCCCTTTTTTTTTCTTTTCTTTTTTTATCTGTTTCCATTCCAAATGGCATGAAGAGGTGTCCCTTTCCTTTTTATTATTGCGAACCTGGAAATATAAACCAGATTTAGCATTCTCCACAATTGGTGCAACATTTTTGCTGGTGACTTAATTTTCCAAAGTATTTTTCAGGAGTACTAATTTGGCAAGATTTTAGTAGTACTCGTTTTTGAAAAAGACATTTTGAAAGGATCGACAACCCACTAAACTATATTTAGACCGAGCAAATATCGGAGTTGTTCCAAAGAGGACGTCCGCACTTTCGCTAAAGTGTGGACGGCGAATCTGTAGCTCTGCTCGGGGCGCGACGGAGCGGTGGGGGCAGCTGGAAGGATGCCAGGAGTCGCGCGGAGAGGTCTGCAGTCGGGGGAGTCGCCGACAACGTCGTTGCAGCGCTGCCCAGAAAACCTGCAGTTGCAGGTTGGGTTGCTGCACAGAACCGTCCGAGATGCCTCCGGCCTCCGGCCTCCCTCCTGCAAGCCGCGCGCCGCCTGGATCGCCTCCACTGCGTCGCGGTTCGCACTTTAGCGAAGTGCCGACGTCTGCTTTGGAACGGGCCTCGAGCAAATATATCTTAATAATAAGCGCACTAGATTAACTATTGGTTTAAATCAAGTAATTTTAAACATCCAATGATACATTTATACCCAACAAGTTTGTATACACCCTTCCATCTATATATCCCAACAAACCAGAAACATTTATCTCTCATTTATTACACATTAATTTAGGCTTACTTTCACTACATGAAAACAAGTCATTTACGACGTGCGAAAAACGCTGTAAATGACAATTTACGACGTGCAAATCCGTATAAAAATGCGCCCTTATAGACTGTCGTAAAATATATATATATATATATATATAACTTTTTTACAGCGTGCATACCTAAAAGCACGCTGTAAAATTTGCTTTTCACGCCGTAAATAACTCAAAAGCACGCAGTAAAATTTGCTTTGCACGCCGTAAATGACCCAAAAGTACGCCGTAAAATTTGTTTTGAGGCATGTTTTGCAAGCCGTGAAATTTAGTTTAAGGCATACTTTGCGCGCTGTAAATTCAATTTTTTTAAATAAAAAAAAATCAATTCTCTATTGTTCCAATATCACCCAAAAATTTATAAAAATAAAAAAAAGAATAACAAATCTGACTAATTCTTTGCTTGTTGCAAAGAACCTTCACTTATATAAAAAGTTGAGTAGTATACAAATGTTGTGGAAGTAATCACAAATGAAGCTTATAGCAAAACCAACAAAAAAAAAAGAACCTAAAGTACATAGGGGTGGATTACCTCAAACATTCACAGCACATTCCACTTGAAATACATCTTGTTTCTTAAGAGACCAGCTTCACTTTGGATCTTCATGATAAATTTCAACACTTACAGATGCCTCTTGTGTCCCCATTGAAGTTGGAACTGGACAATATTGAAGAAGACATTAATAAATAGATGGTCAAAAGTCTACTAAGTTATCAACACATACATCCTAGAATGAAGATAAATTCCTAGAATTTACAGAACCAACAAGTGGTATTAATGGTAAGTGTCAAAGCTTCTAAGTAGAGTTTATCAGAGTTTAAGGATACAGCTAATGCTTAGACTCCAAACAGAAACCATGTAAGCTTAAATTCTCAAACGGACTAATGAACTAGCATAGAAAACTACTTTTCATTTTCTTTAGTACAGTAACTACATATGAAAGGTGAAATTGTATACCTTCCTATCCTTCCAATGTAATCATCTATACAGATTAATAAATGACTAGATGAAACATGGTTGCTTTATTCATATATTCAATGGAGAGAGATTTTTTGGGTTACGAGTTAACAGCTCTACTAGACTCTTGGATTTTAAATTAGCTATTAAAACTTTGATATGATTTTTTTTTTTATCACAATGGAAAAAATATTCTGGGCGGGAATCATAAAAAAAAAAAATATATGAAACACCAAATGAGCCTTATTTAATATGTGATTGATGGCTGCAGCTTCCCTAGGCTTATTTTCTAATAGTAAACCATGCGACGAATTTATGAAAAAGAAAAAAGGCATCACGTGAATTAATTGAAACTAGTACCTTAAGCCTAAGAACACAACAACTAGAGATGGTGAGACAAGCTTAAATGTCTAAGTTCTATTATCACTAAAGCAATATTTATCCAGATATGCAACACCTATCACTTAACTGCCTATAATAAGGGAGTGCTTAGAAGTAAAAGCTTTACCGAGCAAGTCTTAGCTTAGAAGCCTAGATACCTGAAAACGATATCTGCTGTACCAAGTTGCAAAGGTAAGTCATTCCCCTTTACATCATTTAGCATTCCAGATTTCAGCATTTTATCATATAGCTCCTTCACAGCCTCTGCACTTAACAAGGATAGAGATTACTTCCACCTAAATGTAAACAACAACCTTGAGCAATTTACACCAATTCAAAGCTACAATATACCACATTCCTCATGGTGTATCTGAAGTATAAACTCAATGGTGCACAAGAACAAGTAGATGATTGCAATACATTATATTTCCTGGAAATAGTTTCGTGGTTATTGGCCAAAGCATCAAGTTCTGTAGAGAAAAAAAAAAAAGAGAGAAATAGGGGCACATAACATAGTGCATTGATTATAAGAGCTAGTTACCTTGACAATGAGGAGGCTATACAATCTGGAATACGCTCAGTAGATGGGAAGAACCAATATACTTGTCTGTTAGCAGTGTGTTTCTTCAAACCATATCTTGTAGGACCCAAAAAAATTTAAGGTTAACAACTCAATTTATTTATCAAACACATTGAATACAGGATAATTGTAAATAAATAAACATTTCATTATTTGATGGTACAATTGAAAACTTTACACAATGAAAGCTTGACAAGGTCTTAGTTTAACAACTTGATAACTGAAAGCTTAATATGGTTCATAGTACTAATGACATGAACAATTTAATGACTTTATGTTCTAATCAAATTCCAAAACACCTTCCAAGTCCTTAAGTTAAACAATAAGGTATTTTCTTAACTGCATTTCATTAGATTAAACTTAAATGGAGTTTCAAAGTAATACAACAAAATAACATCTTCCTAGAAGATACTTTTGCAGATTTTCAAGCAAGAACATAACATGGATTTCAATTACATCTAGATATTAAGAAGAAATTGAACCAGTGTGAATACCGAATAGGTGCTTGAGCCTCTTGCATTAGCCACAATACTTGTGCAAAAAATAAATTGTAATGCATAGACTTGTCATTGTGCCAGAAGCTGTAATGACACACACACCAATGAATTGCTTTGTAGATAATAGAACAAACTATGAAACTAAAAATAAGTACCTGATGAAGACAATAGATTTCAAATTATGACAAGTTTGAGCACTAACTACTATCTTCACAGCAGCTTTACAAATTTTATTGACTTTGGCCTCAGATAAACATTTAATTCCAGTCAAGTTCTGCCAAACAACAATCAAAGTAAGGAAATCCAAATTGAACATTTACAGTTTCAACAATTCGGAGGTGAAGTTGGCTTTACCTTCTTGGTGAAGTTGCCAGGTGTAGAGCCCTGCGTCCTAAGGCTTCAACATCTCTGGCATTGATTCCCTGAGCAATCATTGCACATAAATGTCATCGCTCCATTAGAACTTCGATTTAGTCACTTGTGAAGCAATTTTCGCTTGAAATTTACTTCTAATCATAAAATTGGGAGCAAACACACTCAATTCCGGTGAGAAGTAGAGAAAAAACTAAGAAAATCCATCGGGAGTTTGAAAATTAACTGAAATCAACTACCAGAGCAAAATGATTGAAATATAAACTCAACGTATGTAACAGAAATTGAACGGAACCGAACGTTTTTGAAGTTTACTCTTATCAATCGCTTCGAAGAGGTCATCTTCATCATCTATGTCTTCGCGTTCGACGAGCTGTAGCTGGCTTTTCTCAATTCGGTTATGAGGATTATCGCAGTAACAGCGTCAGATTTCTGGATATCGCCTCAGCCGTCGGCGGATCTTCTTGCACCGCCGGCGTCGGACTCCCAAATTCCAATTTGAAGAGGATATTTGAGATAATGAGTCTCCGTGAGGACGCGGACAATCTCGGCAATGCTTCCTCCATCGACGAAGTGGTGAAATTCTTAAGCTCCTCGACGATGCTGTTGAAGGCGGTCCCGCCTGAGAAAATGAGGAAGGAAGGCTGGGCAGTGGGGAAAGGGTTGCGAGTGGAGGAGGAGGAACAGCAGCAATGGTTAAGGTATTGGGAGCGGAGGAGATTTTAAGAGAGAGAGAGAGAGTCTCTGAGAGGGAAGTTTGACCGGCCTTCTATCTCTTTCTTGTTCATTCGAGAGGGAAGTTCAATATTTGGCCAAAATTTTTGGCGCTTTTCGCAGAATCATGGCATACAAACAAAGGAAGCCTTTAATACAAATAATATTTTTGTTTTTGGTACAATGGGGGTCTAAGACCCAGAACACGAAAAAAAAACTAATAGCTAAATAGCCTCAACTGATTTGAACACTCTAGGCCTAGCAAAGCCATCAACGTTATCAAGCATGGCTTGACAAATAAAGGAAGGAGCTGAAGGACACCTGCATAATCCAAGCTCTTGATCAGTACTTCTTTTAGCTAATCCATCAGCTACCATATTTCGCTCCCAATGAATGTGTTGTATGGAATGAAATTCAAAGGAATTGAGCATAGTTTGACAATTGGATAATAAGGTTCCAAAGGATGAAGATCAATATCACAATGCATCGATCATGAGCTGTATAAGAACAGCTGAGTCAATTTCAACTTCAATATGTGTAATACCCAACTCCCTGGCAATGGATAAACCAGTCATTAAACCCCATGCCTCAACTTTAAGCACTTCACCATTGCCCAAATTTCTCATAAAGCCATAGGTCCAGTTTCCATCATTGTCTCTTATAACTCCTCCAGCACCAATCAACCCAATATGGGTTCTAGAACCATCAACATTCAATTTGAAATGACCAGGTTTCAGTTCTCATAATAGAGTTGCCTCTGGGTTTCATGTTACCATTAGCCCATTCAGTAATGTAATGGGTTATTACAGAAGCAGCGTTGTGAGGTTTCTGAAAATGAGTATCAAAGATGCTTTTATTGCGCCATTTCCAAATAAACCAGCAAATATAAATGAAAAGCTGAGACCATTGAAAACCAAGGAATGTGCAATTCTTCTGCAACACATTTGCTGCAATCCAATCATCCCAGTCCAGTCTAAAGGCTCTAGCCATAGTGAAAGGCATACCAATCTCATTCCATACAGTAGAAGCTTTAGGATAAATTTTAAATAAGTGAAGAAGAGTCTCAGACTCACTAGGGCAGTGAATACAACTTAGGTCATTAGTGAGATGTCTATGAGCACGATGCGTATTGGTAAGCAACCTTTTCTTGACCAGTAACCAAGCAAAAAATTTTCAATTTTGGATGTAAATTTAAGCTCCAGATACACTTCCATATACCATCACCAGGTTGATAATGATCACCAAGGCTGCTAAAAGCACTCTTCACAGTAAATTTTCCATGAGATGTGTGCTTCCATATTATTTTATCGGGCTTACTACCAAAGTTATCAATGGGAATAGATATGATTTTAGCAGCAATTTCAGGAGGCAAGCAAGCAAAAAGCATGATAATATCCCAATCCTTTCCCTCCCAGAAATCTTGGACAAGCAAACTAGGGTCAACCATAGAAGGATCAACTGCAAGATCAGATAAAACTCCACATTCAGACCAATGATCAGTCCAGAAATATGCAGTCCCTCTGTCCCCCGTAACCCCTTTTCTTAAGAGATCAGCTCTAGAGCAAATACTGCGCCAAGTAGCAGAACAATTGGCAGGGTGTTTATAGTTATTGCTTAGCAGATCATCATGCTTTAAGTACTTAGCTCTATATATATCACACCATAATCCTTCATCCTTTTGAAGAAGTCTCCAACTAACTTTTGCTAGCAGTGCTTGGTTCATCTCAGCAGTCTTCTTAATGCCTAAGCCACCCCTAATTTTAGGCATACAAACATTATCTCAATTCACCAAGTGTACCGTCTTCCTGCCATCACAGTCACGCCAAAGAAAATCTCTGTTCAATTTATCCAAACTATCACATGTAGAAATAGGGATTTTCGCTGTCTGCATAGTGTAAATGCGAATAGAAGCAGTCACAGAACTAATTAAAGTGAGTCTACCAGCCATACTAAGAGTTTTGCATTTCCAACCAGCAAGCCTACTATGAACCTTGTCGACCATTTCAGAATAAGTGTGCTTCCTAACTCTAGAATGGAGAAGGGGCATCCCAAGATACTTACCCAAGTCCTTGGTGAGAGTGGATCCACAAGTTCTACTAATGGATTTAGCAAGATTATTTCTAACATTAGGAGAAACATAAATTTTTGATTTCTCAAAATTAACCGTTTGTCCAGAGAGGCTGCAAAATAAGTCCATGCATTTCTTGAGAATTTTGGCCTGAGTAGTGGAAGCTTCTGCAAAGAGAATTATGTCATCTGCAAAGAAAAGATGGGAAACAAGAGGTCCAGATTGCGAAGATTGAATTGGCTTCCATTGTCCAACCTCAGTAGCAGAATGAATCAAATGCGATAATTTTTCCATACAGAGAACAAATATGTAAGGAGAT
This sequence comes from Rosa chinensis, assembly GCF_002994745.2. Taxonomy (NCBI): domain Eukaryota; kingdom Viridiplantae; phylum Streptophyta; class Magnoliopsida; order Rosales; family Rosaceae; genus Rosa; species Rosa chinensis. Next base: position 34,548,646 of record NC_037093.1, on the reverse strand, counting down.
AGGGGGTCACCTTGCCTAACTCCCCTACCAGCCGAAAATTTATCAGATAAATCACCATTGAGAATCACTTGAAAACTAGGAGAAGTGATACAATGCATTATAAGTTTAGTCAATTGATCAGGAATCTGAAGTTCATAGAGAACCTGGTATATGAAGCTCCAATTCAACTTATCGTAAGCTTTAGACAGATCAATTTTCCACACCAGAAAGCCTTTTTTCCCCTTGGCATATCTGCACTTGTGAAGAATCTCCTGCGTAACCATAACATTGTCTAAAATATGCCTACCAGGAACAAAACTCACTTGATTTGGACTTATCCACTTCTTTAGGAAAGGCCGGATTCTAGAAATAATAATCTTGGTAATGATCTTGTACACTGTACAACAAAGACTAATTCGCCTAAAGAGATGCATATGTTTAGGTCCCTGAACTTTTGGAACCAAAATAATCAGCGTATGATTTAAATCCTCAGGAATTCTACCCTCGATAAACGCATTAGTAACAATTTTTATAACTTCCACTTTGCAGAGCTCCCAATGATTTTGAAAGAATAAAGCGGGGAACTCATCAAACCCAGGAGCTTTCATACCACCGATTGAAAATAAAGCAGACCTTATTTCCTTATAGCAAACAGAAGCAGCTAACTCTTTGATGTTATTTAATTCCACAGTAGAGAAGAGATTAGGAATGGTAAAACGCAGGTCTAGAACTTCTTTAAAAGTAAAGAGATTTTGAAAAAAAGGATTTAGCAATATTCTTCATCACTGCAGGGTTCTCACTCCAAGTACCATCTTCGGCAAAAAGACCATCCACTTTATTTCTTTTTCTTCTCACCATTGTAGTAATATGGAAAAATTTGGTATTCCTGTCACCATGTTGAATCCATTTATCTATGGATTTCTGTTTCCATAACAATGCTTCCTGATCTCTAACTAGTTCATATTGCTTAATGAGATCTCTTTCCAAATTTTGCATAAAGGGATTCTCATGTAAGAAAAGCTGCTTCTGAATGCCAGCAATTCTAGCAAGTAGCCGTCTCTTTTTTCTAAAGACATTAACAAAAATATCTCTATTCCAAGTAGACAAATTAGTAGCCAGTCCTTTAGTTTTTTCCAACAAGCTACCAGCAGTGTTATATTCCAAGCACTAGTAACAAACTCCTTATACTCTTCATGTTGCATCCACATAGCTTGAAATCTAAACGAGGGGTCCACTCTACCATTCTGCATTTGTGGTTGAAGTTTCAGGAGAAGAGGACAATGATCAGATTTGGTTTTAGCAAGGTGAACAATTCTAGCTTCAGGAAATAGCAGTCTCCAGTCACTAGTGCAAAAACCCCTATCCAATATTTCCTTAACCTTTCCATTTGACCAAGTGTAGTCAGCACCTTGGTATCCCATGTCAATCATAGCCTCATTCTGCACCCAGGTTTTTAACCCACCAAATTTTCCTGCTTAAGAACGGCCATTTTTATCAGAGTAAGAAACAAGTTCATTAAAATCATCTATAATTATCCAAGGAAGCTGAATAGACTTTGAAATTGCGGTGAGGTAACTCCATAGGCCTTGTCTAATGCTCGAGCAAGGACTAGCATACAAGCCGGTGAAAAGCCAATCAAAAACTCCATTTGCAGACACCTTAACAGTGATAGATTGAGAATTGGAGTCCACCATGTGAATTTGAAATTTGGTTCTATTCCAAAGAAGCCACAGTCCACCAAAAAAGCCATTTGCTTCCACAATTTCATAATTAGTAAAACCAATATTCAATAAATGTTCCTTAGCTCTAGAGAATTGCACTCTAGGTTCACAAATCACCAATAAATCAGCATTATTCATTTTCACTAGGTCCACAATAGCAGACCTGAAATCACCACCCCCAGCACCTCAAGCATTCCAAAACAAGATATTATCCATTAATCCGAGGAGAAAGGGAGGGTTGAAACCCTAGTTTAAGAAACAACCATATCCTCTCCATGAGGATATGACTGGTTTGACTCAATAGAGCCATGTTATCATAAATATCACTTTCTACAGTAATCACCTGCATAATTACATTTGAACCCAACTGGTTCTGGTGATTCTTCTCACCAATATTGTGAACATCAGATCCACTAATAGAATCCATATTTCCAGTGTTTTCCTCAGGTGGTGAGTGTCCAAAATTTGCATCAGTAGACATGAAAGTCCCACTCTTGAGACTTTCAAGAGTGAAACCAGACCCAATCTTTGCAGTTTCACTTTTAAACACTCCTTTCATGATTGGGGAACAGAGAAGGTTATTAGCAGAAGAAGAAATAGCAAACTTACCTCCCTTTCTAGCACCATTTATCTTAGAAACAGAGGCACCAATACTAACCTCTCTTCTATGATTTGAAATCTCTGACAAAGGAAGACGAGCATTAGAAACATCTTTCCTAGCAGAAATAGAAATGTTGTCTTCCATAGTAGCATTGCTTTTCAATTTCTTATCCTCCTTGGTAGTCTTACTCTTCAATTTGTGATCATTTGACAGAGCCATATGAGACTTCTCCTGTACTCACTTCCAAAATTTCACAATCTTTGGTTCATTCGTTGCATCATTATTTCCATTCCCAGGTTTAGTAAGAGTATGTGTCATGTTTGAGACTTCACCAGATTCATTGACATAAGTCTGCAGAGGTGTAAATCTATATCCAGTACCAATCTTTTCTTTGTAATTCCTTTGATTCGCATTGTTTCCTTTTTTGTTCTTGTAGTTCATAATCATCCAGGGACCCATTTTGGCCTTGTTCGTCTCAGTTTCAGTATTGATAGGTGCCATGTAGCTATTCTTCTGTGAAGCCTCACTAACTGTCACATCATCAGCTGTTTGAAGGCCAACATCAGTTGGTTTGGTAATAGATTCATCAATAGTATCTGGACGAGTAGACACCATAGGAACATCATTAACAGTTAGCTTAGTAGATTCTGCAGCTTTCGCATACGGACAATGGTCTTTGACGTGCCCATACACACCACAATTGAAGCAAATGGTGGATATGCCTTCATATACAACCCCATAAGGTTTGTCATCAAGTTCAACAAAGGGTTTCAATGGCTCATTCAGATTTACTTCTACACAAATTCGACAGAACTTACCTCTTGCCTGAGCCAGGGTATGTTAATCAACCTTGACAACCTTACCCAGCATTTGACCAACCTTCTCCATTGTGTATTGTTTGAAGTATTTCACAGGCAACCCATTAATTCTGGTCCAGATAGCCATACAATTAATCTTCTCCTCAGCAGGGTCAAAATCTGGGCGCCATTTCTGTACCACTAGAGTTTGCCCAGCAATTATCCAGGGTCCATTGCACAAAGCATACTCCATATCTTCATACAAGTTGAAATTAACAATGAAAAACGAGTTGGGCACATAAATAAGCAGCCAAGGTCCCCTCAAAGTCCATTTTCGGGTTAAAGCTTTCTTCATAAAATCATAAGCATTCTCAGTATTAGGTCGACCCATCAATTTGATAATTACAGCACATGACCAATCCAAATCAAGCTTATCTTCTATTCTTTGTGAAAAAGAAATATTGGGTCCAAGCTTACCCTCAGTAATTTTGTAGTCATCTTCACCAAGAACAAAATCTTCCATCATCGCAGTCGATAGTCGTCCCAATGGCTGCATTAGCGAGTTTGCATAGCTCAACGGAGAGGGGTGGTTGACGGTTTCCGGTGAAGCCATCTGAGTCGGTGCAGATTCAATTTGAACCTTTTGGATCTCATTTCAAATTGATTCGTCATACCTGACTCTTTTGTATTGAGTTGGTGGAGCAGAAGTCCCTCCAACACTCCCCAAAGGGGTGGCGGAGAAGCGGAATACAGGAGTCGGCGTCACCGTCGCCAGCCGGCGTAGCAATGGTGCCAGAAGGTGAGATCAACGAGTGCAAAGGGAAGAGGGCTCAGAGAGAGAGTTTGCTTTAGGGTTTTCACTAAACTATTTAATACAAACAATATTGCGAGTTTAATGGCGCGCATACGACGCACGCTAATTAAAATGTATCATTCACAACATGTTTTTATTATTCGTCGTAAATAATACTCTTTCACGGCACGCACTCAATGCACGCCGTAAATTATGTGTCATGAATTATCAATTTTCCCGTGGTGTTGAAATTTTGTTTGGTTTATGATTTGGTATCTTTGGTTCGCTAGTTACTTTGGCGGAAGATTGTCTTCTGCTCGGGGCATGTCGGTCATACCATTGGTAACTTTGTACATAATCCGACTTACATCCGGTGCTTTATTAGATGAGACTTCTAATGAAAGAGCAACAAAAATAGGTTAAGTTAGGCCAAGACTTAGGTGCAGTGATTAGCACGAAGAAATCCTAGAACAACACTATTTGAGAACCCTTTTTGAAAAAACTAAGAAATAAAAAAGAAAGAAACAGAGCATAGATCCCTAATTTAACATGCTTTTTCTGTGAATTTGGGCCAATAATTTTTCAGAAAATCCTGCTAATCTCATCTCATGTTTGACAAAATTTACACAAACCATTTTCAATATTGACTAATTTTTATCTTTTAGTTTATGAAAAAGTTGATATTATATATTCTTTTTTGTTTATGAATTGAACTTTAATTCAATTTGATGAAGTAAGTGGGATACTACTATGATAGTTACTTATTTTTGACTTCTTTAGATGAGGCAATGTTTATGAAAAAATTGCTATGTTATAACAATACAGGCATGGGATAAAGCAACCACGAAATCCATGGTCAGATGGTCCATCTTACATCACACAGTGTCCAATCCCACCTGGAACAAACTTCACCTATGAAGTATTATTGTCCATAGAAGAAGGAACTGTATGGTGGCATGCACATAGTGATTGGACTAGAGCTACTGTTCATGGTGCTTTTGTTATCTTGCCTGCTATTGGAACCACATTCCCATTTCCGCAACCTGATGAAGACGAAGTTCTTGTAATTGGTATAAAAAAATTAATCTGCATGAGTCGTTTTATTTAATATTGAGACTAACTCTTTCTTTTGATCTTCAGTTTAATATTGTGTTACTAGGATAACTTACAAATACTAATGAACATCTACAATATTGTATAAATCTACAATGGGATATATGATCAAGAGATTAGAATAACTTCAATGTACAACTTACAGTGTTGGATTTATAAATATGTTTTTGAAAAACTATGAAAGAATTCTAACTATATATATTTTGTACATTCATCAAATTTTCGTGAAATAAGCAATTATGTTAAACAACATTAGATAAAATTTCATTAGATTTTGATTTCTAGTGTGGAATGAAAATTAAAAAATGAGAATAATACATATTTTATATCAAACAAAATATGTCCGCCTATTATCATTTGGTCTAGTGACATAAATATTCCCTTTATAAGTGGGAGGTCGTGATTTTGACTCATAATAAGGTAGTTGTTGTATATGAGTTGTTTGATTTGATAAAAAAAATAATAATGCCCTAGATTCTATTTACCATTTCGGCTGTAATTCTACTTCATTGATGTTAATTAAGTACTAATAAACCCTTGTATTATCTGTGTTGATCCTTGCATATATGAAGCATCTTGGTACACAGGAGATATAAAAGAACTTATTGATGAGTCTATACAAAATGGTACCGACTTACCCCATTCAGATGCTTACACTTTAAATGGGCAGCCAGGAGATTTTTGTGCATGCTCCAATGGTATGCTTTCTCTTTTTCTTATTTTTTTTCATTGATTTTAATGCTCCATTAATTTTTTCAAAAGGATATTGTATATTGCTAAAATTGAAATCTGCTAGTATTTTTTTTTTTTTTTTGAAAAGGAAATCTGCTTGTATTTAAAATCCTGAATAATTTCAGGAACAGCGTACCGTCGTGTAGTGGATTACGGCAAGACATATCTTCTTCGTATAGTCAACGGAAACATGAATGCAGAACACTTCTTTGCCGTTGCAGAGCATAGTCTCACTGTGGTTGGACTAGATGGAGCCTACATAAAACCCATAAACACTGCCTACATAGTCATAAGTCCTGGACAAACGATGGATGTCTTGCTAGTAGCAAACCAGTCTCTTGGCCAATATTATATGGCTATTAGACAATACTCAAGTGAGAACATTGCAGTCACTAGATTTGACCATGCAAATGTTACTGCAATCCTTGAATACAGAGGCGACTATACATATGAGACATTTCCTGTATTTCCATCTACTCTTCCTATGTACTTGGACAAAGCAGCAGCACTCAACTTCACATACCAACTTAGAAGCTTGGCTACTCCAGAGTACCCTGTAAATGTTCCACTCGACATCACTACTAGAATGTATATTACGGCGTCGATGAATGTACTTCCTTGTGACCATGCAGGCTGTGAAATAACTGAGAATATCGCTTCAAGCCTAAATAATGTTAGTTGGGTCGACACAAAACCAACTACAAATGTCTTGGAAGCCTACTACAGGTTCTTCCTCTTCTCTCTACATTTCATGCATCTCATTTGTGAGAGAAAAGTGAGATTTAATTACTATATCCTTCAATAATAGTTCTAGTATTGAATGCATTAGTGATAATCATATGGTCATAACAGAGAAATGTGTAACTAGTGCAAGCTGGGTTTATATCAAACAACAGATAATAATTACTAAAAGCAAAAACATGGAAGACCATGAATTCTTTAGTTTTTTCTTAACTGTTTGATTTAAATTCTTCCTTAATTAACTACAAACTCGTTGATCAGTAGGAGTAGAACACTACTCTACATCTATTATGTATTCTAATAACTAGTGATCCCCACAAGTATGTGAGGCAACGTCTTGAGTAGTATTAATTACTTTGTTTCTTTCAACTAGTTTTCTGCTCACATGCTCTGCATGTGTAAATTTTTTATAGGACTAAATATTGTTTAGTCTTTGAGCTTTTAACCATAAAACACTTTAGTCTCTGACATTCTAATTTCACACGTTTAGTCTCTGTCCTTCAAAATTTCAGACCAATAGGTCCTTGTTGTCTAAAAGTCACGGCAAAATGTCTTTTATGCCTTCAGTTTTTTTTTATTAATTAATTATTATTATTTTTTTGGAAAATGAATTTTTTTTTCCCTTTCTTTCTTTCTGTTTATTTTTTTTTCCTTTCTTTCTTTATGTTTGAAAAAAAAAAAAGAGAATGAAATAAATTTATTAAAAAAAAAGAACTGAGAGCATAATAGATATTTCGCTGCGACTTTTAGACGGCAAGGACCTATTGGTCTGAAATTTTGAAGTACAGGGACTAAAGTGTTTTATGGTAAAAAACTCAAGGACTAAACAATATTTAGTCCTTTTTTATAATTATTATATTGAGAAAAGAAAACGTAATTTGAGAAAAAAGAAAGTGGGATGTTATCTGAATTGTAGGTGGTTATTGCAGTCTTGCAGACATGGGTGGTTAACTTTCTGAAAATTATTTAACTTCTTTTTTATAGGAATTTTAATTTTGCTATTTGGTATAAGTTATTCAAAATTATTTAAAATTAATATAAGGTCTAAGGATTTTATTGTATTTTCACCCCCACTTTGGCTAACAAAGCCTCTTCTATTAATAATAGTATAGATAAACAATCAAATTTTGTGTTTTTTTTTTCAGGTTCCTTTTTTATGGCCTTTTTTTAATGTTATTTTTTTTTTTGGCCAACTAGAATCACCCTTCTAAATATATAGATATAGCCTAAAATAACAGCAATTATGAAAGTTGACAAAAGTCGAACATCAAATTCTTCTTAAATTTCTTTATCACATCAAAGAATATTTAACATACTCATGTGTTAGAAATGATTATAAACATTTATATAAGCTGATGCGAAAGAAGAACAACTCATTCAAATAATAATGAGTAAGAAAAAAAATCATTTGTACTTGACTCCATTTTAGATGTGTGCTAACTTATTGTAATTAATATCGGTATTCAAAATTGTTAATTTAAGCATTTTCAATAGAGTAACTAAGAATACGCTAGTTTTAATATTGTGATGCAGGAACATAAGCGGGGCTTATGAATCAAATTTCCCAGACCAGCCGCCTTTGTTTTATAATTTTACAGCAGATTCTATCGCCGACTATTATGATTACACAGCACAAGGGACAAAGGTGAAAGTGTTGAACTATAATGAATCGGTTGAAATTGTGTTCCAAGGGACTAATGTGATGGACGGTTCTGTCAATCATCCAATGCATTTGCATGGATATAGCTTTTATGTGGTTGGATATGGTTTTGGAAATTTTGACAATGAGACTGATCCCAAGGGGTATAATTTGGTAGATCCTCCTAAAGTAACTACCTTTGGAGTTCCCAAAAGAGGATGGTTAGCAATCAGATTCAAAGCAACTAATCCTGGTATGTATTCTCGATTAATATTGCTTTACATTAATGTATATCCATAAGGTGGGAATTTAGTTGTTTAGATACAAACTAAAAAATAAAATAAAATCACATGGTTGGTTGTATCATGCACCCAAAGCCAAGCATGACAATAATTCTAGGTGTTCTTCACTATTATATCTATTTTGGTTGAACGTTAAAATCAACACCTATATAGCCTGGATGGTATAGTAGATTGCATTACTGATTTTTTTTCCCTTCTTTGCAGGAGTGTGGTTTTGGCATTGTCATTTCGAGAGACACTTAACTTGGGGTATGGACACTGCTTTTATAGTGAAAAATGGGGGCACTCCGGAGACTAGCATTCGTGAGCCACCAACTTACATGCCCCCATGTATTATTCCATTGAATTCTCGTGTCCACAGCTATGGTGAATTTATTGAAGAGAAAATAGAGTAATAATAGAATGTATTTATATTCTTATATGGGCACTAGCATAAAATAATTTCGACGGCGTGGAGGTCTTTAATGATTAAGAAATTAAATTATTTTATCTTAATTTCAATAATAAAGCCTAAATGTTCACCTGTAGCACATTGAGAATTACATATTTAATCATTTTACTAGTATGAATGGACATGTCAACACTTTTAAGGTTTTACAATTAAATTCATGGCCAAAATTTGGGTTTTTTTTTTTTGGCAAATAAGCAATCCATTCAAATAAAGAAAGCTACAGAAAAGCAAGGACCATGATCTAGACCTTACAGAAAAGGTGGAACAGAACCTGCGTCAAACAACAAAAGTTGAGATAAGGAAAAAGGGGGATTGAGAACCCGATCCAGATGACACGCTTTCCTATGAGCAGGCTAGCGAAAAAATATGTCACTGAATTTGTAATCCTGTTGGACCAAGTCTAGTTAACTGAGACAAAAGACCTTGATAAAGCAACAATAGCTTGGACAACAGGAGCAACAGACCAATCTACTACCACAGAATTGTTATAGAGAGCATTGATAGTTGCAGCGAGTCTGATTCCACAGTAATAGATTGAAGAGATAAAGAGGAAGCAAGAGAGAGATCTTCCAAAATAGCTAAACCTTCCGCAGCAATAGCCGAAATTGCCCACAGTGGTTTAGTAGAACTAGCGAAGAGATGTCGATTTGAATAACGACACAAAGCTGCAATACCACCACAAAGAGAGACGCTATCCCAAGCAGCATAAGTACTCACCTTTAAACTTCCAAAATTCGGTGGATTCCACCAACGAGAAGGCCTTGAAGAATTATGCTGCGTCACATTAGAAGAACTGGAAGAAAAATTAAGAAATTTAAGAGTACAATGAGCCTTACGAGCAACTAGTAATGGATTCAGGGAGAGTTTCTAGATGTGCCAAACCATAAAGGCCATGGGAGAAAGCAAATGAGAAGAAACTAACAGGACTAGCTCCGAATTTCACCCTGGAATCTGAAGTGGCTTTGTAGGGCAGACCTTAGGAGGAATTCAACTGAAAATTTGGCAGATCGTGATTAACACTCAAATTTGAAACTCTTGTCAGAAATAAAATAATATCAACTAAATTCGAATTCAAACGAAACCCGTCATTGAAATTCTCAAAAATCCGAACTCACATTGGAATCGGTTCAAACGTTAATGGTTTCATCAATTCTATAATTCGAACAACCTAGGGAAAAATCACGACGATCCAACGGTTGTATAATACCCCGAAAATTCGTTATTAATTTCTAAATACTTCTGAAATTATTAAAGTGTTCATTGGTATGATTTCGTGGATTGTGAATGGAGCGGAACTCTTTCGAACGATTAACTATTCGAAAAGTATGGTTTTAGGGGGGTGCGAAGGTTGACTCTTTATACGTTAAGATTCTATGGAAACTTCCTTCACAAAAGTTGTAGAGCGCGTCGATACGAATTCGTGGACATACGGAACTCAAAAATCGGAGTTCGTATGAAGAAGTTATGGCATTCGGCAGAAGTTTCATTTTTGAATAAATAGATATTTTGGGGAATTTTTCAGAAAAATCCTAAATTTCCGAAAATAGAAGTCTGAGCTCTCTTCTCTCTCCTCTGATAGGAAATCGCCCAATTCCTTCCACAGGTGATTTCTTCCTGCTCCAGCCACAGTTGGACGTGAAATTTCTTGGGTGAGGATCGCCTCGACCTTGCGCAGCTGCCAGTGGCAACCTTTTGCCGCAGCACGGCCTGTAGCAACGACGGGAAGCTCGACCCGATTTGGGTCCAAAATCGAGTCAATGCCAATATCTCGAGTTTCCGGCTACCAATCTTTGAGATTCTTGGCTTGTTGAACTCGCCTTGAGCTGCTGAACAAGCTTTACGAAGGATCGGGCCGAGTGGTGGACGTTTTCACATTCGTCGGAGTTGTCACCGGTTTCTACAAATTTTCTGGCCAAACCGAAGCTAGCAAGGTAATTTCCGATCTCTTCCCGTTGTTTTCTGACCTTGAGCTAGTTATGAAAGTTGTTCACCATGTTGAGAAGAAGAGATGCATATAGGTTTCACCACCATTCACGGTGGCGCTGTCGCTGTCTGTGGCGGTGGTTTCTGGCTACTTCCGGCCACCTCTGGGGCAGTTTCTACTCCTCATTGTGATATACTCATCGATACGAGCATTTCGATATATAGTTTGTAATTTTTGAAAATCGTGTGAGAAAGTTATGAATTTTCCAAGTTTTAGGATTTTCGGTTCAATCGGTTTTCTATCCGTGAGGATTCGGAAGTCTGATCGACTTGTAGTTTTGATATGTTGATCGTATAAGTATTCTGGAGACATCGGGTGGTGTCGGATGAAGTTTCGCTTCAATCGGCATTACTTTTGTAATTTTAGGGAAAATGGGAGTTCAAAATATAATCGTTTTTGATTCGTGTACTAAGTTAAGATTGTATTGTACTTAGGTGATTCACGGATTCATTTTGGGAGGACGGTTGTGATTGTGATTTTGTGCTGTTAAGAAGACGCAGCTGGATTTGAGGTGAGTAAATCTCACGTGGTTCATTTACGAACCGAGTTATTTAATTGTCGGAATTGATTGATAATTATAAATCGTTTTCAAAAATAAAGATTTCTTTGAAATAATATGAGCTTGATCGACTACGGTTCATAGGGCTACGGCTCATAGGTAAAAAAATGAATTTAAGTATAAAATGAATTTCTTGGTTTTAATACGTGTGAATCATAGTTGGTATTAGTGGTCATTCATCCGTGAATGACTACGTGTGTGTGTGTATATATATATTATTTACGTGAAATATATATATATATATATATATATATATATATATATATATTGGATGGTGTGACATTGGTGAAGTAATGATTGAGAGTTGATTGAATTGTTATTTTGAGCATTTCTCTTATGAGCATACAATTATCATGATGTGTTGATTATTGTGTAAAAGTGTGTTTTGCTTGAGGAAAGTATTTGAGTCAAGTGGACTTTCAAATGTTCGGTTGAGTATCGTTTATCACATTGGTGATCGAGGCAAGTATTATCGTAAGGCTGAACCTCGACCGAGGGGACAGGTTATACGATTCAGTTAGAGCTCTAGTCTGTCTGCCAATGTACTTCTTGGGGAATAACTTTGAGTTATTGTGTGCCTTTGAGTACAATGTATTTCTTGGGGAATAACTTTGAGTTATTGTGTGCCCTTGAGTACAATATACTTCTTAGGAGATAATGTTGAGTTATCGTGTGCCCATGGGTATATTTGTTTTAAAAGAGAGTGTCGGTGTCCTTTCTTTTGTCATTCATGTAGGACTTGATTTCGAATGAATTGTGGAGGTGATTTTAAATGTAATCTCCCGAACTAAGTTATATGCAGGGATTACTACCTTTTGAATTGTTTGTTTTAATGTAATCTTCTGAACTAAACTATATGCAGAAGTTGTTATGATTTGAATTGTGTGATTTTAGGTGACCTCTTGAACTAATTCTCTATGCAGGGATTACTAATTTTTACCAACTGTGATTGTATGTTTGGTTGTGTTTTGTGGAGTTAAATGTTGTTGCTTTAATTTATCTCACGAGTTGAGAAATTATAAGCATGCGTGACGTGAGTCATTTTAATTGAGTTTACTCACACGAGCTTGCAAAAGCTTACCGGGTTTGTTGTTTCAACCTGGTGCACTATTCCATGGTGTAGCGGTTATTCCTGCAAGTCAGGACCACCAAGGTTGAGATCGAGGTGACCAGTGCAATAATGTTAGGTTCAGAACCTATTTTTGTTTGTGTACTGCTGTTTTTGATATGCTCCTAGCGAGCGTTTACATTTGTATATCTGTTCTCTAGAGTTTTGTAAACACTTGTTGATGTAATATTCGACTTTAGTGATCGAGTCTTTATTGACATGTTGTTGTTGCTCAGATTTAATTGAAAAAGTTTCTATATATTTCAGGCATTTGGTTAAGTTTTCGCATCTCGGATTTAAATTTCTTTATTCGAAATTCGGGGTGTGACAGGTTGGATAGTCAAGAATCAAAACACAAAATTCTAAAATTTCAAGAATTTCCAAACAAAGCTCAAACTATCCAAATTCTAGAACAAACTGTTTTTCCAGATCCTCGCATTGAGCTCACCTTAGAAGACTAAGCTAGAAAGCTAAAACATGAGGCACGTGCCCCCATGCATCTCTATAAGTGGCTCCACGTTAGCCCTACGTGCTATCAATTCTGACCCCGAATCAGGTCACAAAACCTATGCCAAACGAATTCACAACAGCCCCAACCACTCCTAAAACTACAATGAAGTCCAATTCGAAGCAAATTGGCGGGAAATTACCTCGAAAGATTTGGGGGCCGAAATCTTTAAATCCTCAATTTTCTCTCCTTCGATCGATTTGAGCTACGCCATTTGGAAGGTTTGCTAAGCACTTGATCCTCTACAAAACCTTGTAGGTTTCGTCTCTTGATGAGGTGGCCGGAGATAGAAATTGCAACTGAGGCAAGAATACGAGTCGGCCGAGTTGGTTTTTGGCTCAAAACTCCTTCCTAGCTACAAATCGAGACTAGTCAAGGTCAAAGGTTAGGTCAGTTGGCAATGGTGCTTCAAACCCGACCGGTGTTGTTGCTTGGGCAAGCCAAATGGCGGGGAACCCGTAGGGTTTTGATTTCAGGTCGGGTCGTGAGAAATGAGTCGATCTCTCTCTCTGTCCGGTCTGAGAGAATAAGGTTCCCCCTTCCGCCTCTTAAGTTCTAGGGTTTCCTCCTATTTTTACTAGTGACGAAAAATGTCAAATTTGCCCCTAAAACTCCGACGAAATACTTAACTTCTGTAGACTATATTTTACTCACAAAAATTCCAATTTTAGCATGCCACATGTCCACAAACTCAGTTTAACGTGATCTATAACTTTCATGAATGAAGTTTTCTCGAAAAATGAATCGAAGAATTAACTTTGGAGCTCTCCTTAAACATTTGAAATAAAGGTAAAAGTAAAGATTTCACTTGTTTACAGTCCAAGTGACCAGTAAACAGGTAAACTCTGGGCAGATTTGATCGTAACAGAAACATAAGTTTGAGTTTGAGATATAACAATCAGATATTCAAACCAATAATCCAAAGAGATAATAGAGCCTAGTAACACTCTATAACTCAAGGGAAGAGCAAACCATAAACACTGCGTCCAAGGACAAAAGAATAAAACTTGTTCAATAGATTCCACCCCTGAAGACCAGAGAAAACAAAGAGAGGATGAGATGATATGCCTTCGAAATAGAACCTTGTTTGTGGCTATTGCCGTTGCAAACCATTGCAAAAGAAAATGGCGAATCTTTGGAACAGTACATATATTTCGCCAAACTAAAGACAACACAAGGTGATAATGTAAACCTGATCAACAATGGGAGTGATGAAGATGCTAACCAGACCAAACAGCATAAATACCATATTTACTAAGAGGCCAAATAAGATAGTTCGAAGAGAGATGGAAACAATGGAAATGCAAGGATCACATTGTATTCTGAATCAGAAATAACAGCAGAAATTGAAGACAAATCCCAAGTAGAAGTAGTACTATCAATTAGAGAATTGACCAAGGCCGGAGAAGAAGTCATATTAGATTAAAAGAGGGGATAGAATGGATCCAATTATCCTTCCAAAGATGCACTAAAGAAGCATTTCCAATCTGCCAAAAGGAACATCGATGAAGAATAGGGTGACTGTCACGCCCCGAACCCTGTGTTAGTGGATTTTAAGCATCTAATGCCGAATCCGATGTGTGAGTGTTACAAACCAGAATGTAAATAAGTTCTTCATTCTAGTCTTGTCCAACCCATTTTGGCTCGTCAAAATCCAAGTGCTTCTATGCAAAAGGTATTAGAAATGGATGGGTGAGCAAAACCACGCGCTCAGTGAATAGATCATGTAATATGCCAGTAAAGCCATGTCATTTTACACAAGCTAGAAAGTACTATATCGTATACACATCAATTCATAGTAATTCATCACATCGCATCATCCCTTCTTATTGATTATAGTGTACTGTTATACCTTAATTTACATAGATTTGCATTCCCCTAAATATTGAATTTAACTTGTTTTTGAGTCTATTTTAGGTTTCACTAAATTATTTTCTTATTTTTCTAGGAATATTTCAATAGTGAAGAAAACATCAATTTTGGGCTTTGAAGTGGAGAATTGGAGCTAGGAAGAATGACGGTCAAATGTGGAGTAAAATGTTAAATTCCAAATTCTGGCGGCCCACCACCAGTCATGGTGGTGCCATCTATTTTCTGGCTATATTCATGAAGGAGTAAGGAGGAGGAATAACATTGTACCTATTCCATTATATCCATTCATCATCATTCTATCAGAACCAAATCCCAAACCTTTTGGTTCAAAATAAACTCAAACTATTTTTCCTTTTTTTCCCACACCATCTCAACTCTCCATATTACCCAAAAGTCTACCATCATCATCACCCAAAAATCTTCCATGTTCCAGGGTGTAATCACTATCTTTTCATCATCATTACCTACCCTAACCTACACTATCACTCCCATACTCTTTTCCCTTGATTTTGGGACTATTACCAATCTCATACTCCACCTCCATGCTTCTTACAAGGCTATGGCTATTTTCTTTACCTTCTAATCACCATTTCACACCTCTATCTTCATCTATTTAAGCCTATCTTCTCACAAGGAAGAGGCATCACCTATACCACCCCATTACATCTTTCTACGCCATCTCCACCTCCCAAAATCCAAACCCATAATACTCATACTATCCATACTACTCTACCACCTCCATCACAATCACCATTTCTTATCCTCTACCTCCATTAACACCACCACTACTACATCATTTCTCCACTCTCTTTTTTATCATCATTTTCTTCATATACTCCACCTATTCACACAATACATAATACAAGCTTCACTATCTTTTATCATCAAATATTTGAGAGCAAGAAGGAGAGGGAATCACCACCACCATCCTCACCACCAAGACGTGAGATTGGGGACCATACAACACACCACTAAGCCAACTCTATCCCTTTTATTCTAGATTATATTTTGGTGTTTTATTTGATTATGAAGTTAGTATATGTAATTATGAGTGGGTAGTACTTTGTTAGGACTAGGGTTGAAATTAAGCCCTAGCCAATCTTGTATGGATTGATATTATAATATTATGTGATGCAATTTTCTTTAATATGCCTACATGCTAGTTCAAGAGTTGAATGCATATGCTTAGACTTTACCACTTTGAGTATGTGTGTTTGCTATGTCATGATATAATGTTTAGAGATTGGTAACCTTTGAATGTTAAAGCATGAAAGCACACTAAGTGTGCATGTAGGGGTTGTGAATTACAATCAGTTAGAGATAAGCTTGGTTGGTTTGCATGATTTCTTCATCTCCAAACTTTATGCACTTAGGGTAATGCACTAGATACCTAACTGGATGGAAATGCATGACTCAAGTATTTAAGTACTACACCCGAGAGAGGTTGCTTGATATCACAAAAGGAGCATGTCCCTTTGTAGTACCCCAGAAATTCGTTATTATTTTTCGAGGATTTTTCGGAATCTAAATTGTGGTTATTGGACTGTTTCGTGGCTCATGGAAGGAGCGAAAGTGTTTCGAACGAATTATTAGTCGAAGAATATAGTTTTAGGGAAAGGTTTACTTGTTATCCGTTGGGTTTCTCCAAAAACTTCATTCACGAAAGTCGTAGAACGCGTTGATTTGTGGATATACGGAACGCGAAAATCAGAGTTCGTATGAAGCAGTTATGGCCGTCGAAAAAAGTTTCCATTTTGGTATATTTCCGGAAAAATATATGAAAAATCAGAGTTTCCATTTTGGGAAATATTTTCTCTCTCTTCTCTCTTGAGCCCGTGTTGCCCTCTCCACTTCGCCGGCGTCGTTCTCCCTCGTCCAGCCACCTTTGGACTTGATTCAAAGTGGGTTCTCTTCGCTTCATCCTCCTCTACACATTTGTGGAAGCCATCGAGCGTGGGTCGAGCTGTGGCGGGCGATGCAAGGCAGAGAAGAAGCCGCGGTGGAGCTGAAATCGCCTTGATCGGAGTCGGCGATTCCGGCCACCTTTGCTAGTGATTCTTGGGGGCTTTTGGAGCCCAGAGGACGTAGAAGCTTTCTCTTAAGGTGGTTTGCATCGATTCAACTTGTGGAGATCGAATTTTGGAATTTGAGATTTTAGGGTTTATCAGAATGAAAGCTTTCGAGGTAAATTCTGGCCATATGGCTTTGATTCAGACTTTGTGCTAGTTATGAAAGTTGTAATTGGAGTTGAGATGAAGAACTTTTGTGTTGGGGATTTTGCCAAATTCTGACTTTGGGCTAGCGGCGGCGCCGCCACTGTGGTGGTGTTTTCCGGCCATTTCCGGCCACCTCAGGGATATTTTCTGTCCCTAATTTTGATCTACTTGTCTATATAAGTATTTCTATATACAACACTTAATTTTTGGAGATCGTATGAGCATGTTAGGGTTTTTACGGTTTCGAACCGTTCGATTATTCGATCCGTGAGGATCCAACTATCCGATCGACTTGTGGTTTTGTCACATCGATCGTAGAAGTGTTCTGGAGACTTAGGAAGGTCTCGGATGTGGTTCTGCCTCGATTGGGGTTACTTTGGGGGATTTAGTTCAAAACGGGTTTTCGAACTTTAATCACTTTGTGATTTGTGCACTCAATTGAGACCCTATGTGTTCAGGTGCTTGTTCGACTTGTTGAACAGATTATAGCGATTGTGCTTGCTTTGGTTAACGTGTGAAGACGCAGTGGGATTCTGAGGTGAGTAAATCTCACGATATTCGTTATGAGCAAGATTACCCTATTGTCTTTGAGTTATTAGGTTAACTATGACTATAGTTGGTATTAGTGGCATTCCTGAGTGAATGACTACGTGTATATATATATATATATACATATATATATATATATATATATATTTAAGTGAAATATATATGTATTGGTGCAATTGTTGTGATATGGGCTGCATAGGACGTACTGAGTTTAGTATCGTTGGAAATAGTGAAATCAGTGTGATGAATCTTTGTGATGATTGCCATGTAAAGTCTGTGTAGGAATATTTTTGTAATGAATCGTGGAAATCAGTGTGATGAAACCTTGTGATGATTGCCATATAGAGCTTGTGTAGGAATATCTGTGTAATGAATCGTGGAAATTAGTGTGATGAATCTTAAAGATGATTGCCATGTAAAGCTTGTGTATGAATATTTGTGTAATGAATCGTTATATCAGTGTGATGAACTTTTGTGATGATTTTCATGTAAAGCTTGTGTAGGAATATTTGTGTAATGAATCATTGAAATCAGTGTGATGAATTTTTGTGATGATTGCTATCTCTGTGATGACCAGCGAAATCTGTGTGATGACCGGCAAAATCTGTGTGATGATCAGCTGGACAATTGCTATCTGTGTGATGACCCTCGGAAACTGTGTGATGATAAATAGGATGATGGCTATCTGAGTAATGACCTGTGGAATCTATGCGATGATCATTGTGATGACTGCTCGGTAGCAGAGCTGAATTGTTATTAAGTTAACAATGATCGAGAAGACTGCTGTGATGGTTGGGGTTACCTACGGACGTCAAAGTGTGGGGTTACGATAACTACTATGACTTGAATTGCTTGAGTTAATGTGATCTCCTGTACTAAACTATATGCAGAGATTACCATGAATTGTTTTGCTTGTTTTGAAATGTGATTGCCTTGTTTCTTCTTGATTGTATTGATTGATGGTTTGATTTATCTTAAGAGCCATAGTGATTCATTGATTTTCACCTTTGATGTCATGTTGATGACAAAGGCTCCTAGTGGGGAGGGAATGAGTGTGATTTGGAATTTGCCATAGGGCGTTAGAATGGCGTCAAACATTACTTGAGGAAATCTTGTTTGACTGAAATTTGTGTAATTAGATGCTAAGTTAAGAATCTGAGCATGAGGCTTTAGTCACTAGTTGACTTTTGTAGGCACGATATGGAAGAATATGGAATTGATGACTGTAGGTGTGAGATTTGTGCATATCGTGTTTAGGTTGAGGTGACTTAAGAATGTATTTCTGCTTTGTGGTTTTGGGTTTACTCATACGGGCTTTCATAAGCTTACCGGATTTTTTGTGTGGCAACCCAGTGCATTATTCATTGGTGTATGGGTTAATCCTGCAGGTCAAGGTAATCATGGCTAAAGCTAAGGTTGCGTGCTGGCAGCATGACGGTAGGAAGCCAATTTTGTGACTTTACTGTTGTTAAGACTTCCGTTGTATAGTAAGCTCTGAGGAGTATTTACATTTTATTTTGTTGTTGATAATTTAATTCGTAAGCATTTGTAATATATGACTCTGTGGAGCGGGTCAATATTGACATAGTGAGTTCAGGGCATCAATTTGTACTCGGTTTAAAAGGAAAAAGTTTAAGGTATTTTGTACTGATGGTTGAACGATCACGCATATATAATTTTTTTTTTTGAAAGAAATGCATATATAATTATGAGATTATATATCGATTTTTTTTGTGTTTAAAATCAGGCGCGTTACACCTTTGTCATACCCGAGAGGGATGCAAGAAGAGAAATTGGTTAATTAATTTAGCATCATTCATATTGAAATGCATCAATACTTGCAAGTGAGATTAGTGGTAGACAATCTTAACTTTCATCCATTTAATCACTAGTTTTGTTTAGAGTAATTTAGTTTACATTTGAGCATCTAGTTGTTTTCAATTCAAAACTACATCAAAAACCAATATCAAATCATTACTTCATCTTGCACATAATCACCATGAATCTAGATTTCCTTGTGATTCTAGGTTTGTGATTGTACATTTGCATATTCTAGCTCTCCTTAGGTTCACACCTTAGCTAGTGAAATGAATCCAATCCTCGTGGGTTCGACAACCTTTCTTAAATCTCTATATTATTACTTATACCTCTTATACTTGAGGGTGACTATTTGGCTAACAAGTATCTCACGGGAACCCTAATGGCTTTCTTTAGCCCTATACCACCATGTGACACTTTAGCCCTATACCACCGTGTGACACATCCTTAACTCGGCATAATCAATCAAAAAGTTCTCATGTTCCATGACTAGTCAAACAATTAATCTCCCCAGCACATAATATATATATATATATATATATATATAAACTCCTCATATTTTGTAAATAGCTAAAATCATATTTTTCATGATTTTTATAGCAAATAAGAATATTTGAGGCATATTACACAACCCACTCACCTCGATAATACAAATCACCTCCTAGAACACCGATCGTAAATCGAGCCTCCTAATATGATCCGCCGAAGTTTTAGAGAGAGAAAGCTCCATGAATAGAAAGAGCTCATCAAGACAAATCCGTAACCTTTCATGGATCCTAAATTAGAGTTACGGATCAAAAGTTATGATCCGCCGAAGTTTTAGAGAGAGAAAGCTAGAGAGAGAAAATGAGGAGTGAGAGAAGTCTCTGACTCTCAGGAAATTGGTATGGAATGAAAGAACGCTGGTCCCATCTATTTATAGCCCAAAGATTGACACGTGTCGACCAAGGATTGGTCTACTTGGTGCCACGTGTCAACACATACCAAGCCTTCCCACAATTTTGACACTTGCCATGTGACTATTGCTACTTGTTGATGTCATCGTAATCCATGCGGTCAGCTACCATGCAGCCAACATGCCACTTGTCACCCCAACCACCAATCAGAACTCACCACGTCAATATGCTATTTTCATCCAATGAAACCTCAAAAATTCTTGTTGATGTCATCGTAATCCATGCGGTCAGCTGCCATGCAGCCAACATGCCACTTGTCACCCTAACCACCAATCAGAACTCACCACGTCAATATGCTATTTTCGTCCAATGAAACCTCAAAAATTCTTTAAAAATAGCTTGAGAACCCGAAAAATTCACCAAATAATGCTGCGAACTCGTGGCCGCATCTACTTTTCATTTTCAACCTCAAAAATAAAATTCGACAAACTTCAAAATTCGAGACCTCACTGCAGCCCTCCAAAAGACTATACCATAATCAAGAATGTGAAGCACCTCGAGTTGAACGACTTTGATTTCCAGAATTGAACTCAACAAATGCACAATCTCAAAGGGAGTATTATGACTAAAACATAAGGTTGATTTCTGCACACTAACCCACTGGCCCAAAAAGGAACAATATTCATGAGTAATATATGAAAGGATTTCATAATTGGACAAAGAGGCTTGCAGAAAAAAGAGTGAGTCATCAGCAAAGAAAAGGTGACTTACTCTCGGACCATTAGAACCAACACAAACAACATCAAGAAGATCGACATCACACACTTTCTTGATCATATGGGATAAAACGTCATTGATAAATAAAAAGAGGTACGGTGAAAGGGCATAACCCTGATGTAAACTTCGAGAAGGATGAAAAAACAACCCCAGTTTGGCATTGATCAAGATAGAGAAAGAGACTGATTTCACACAGTTCATGATGAGATGCACCCACTGTAAAGCAAAACCCGTATGAATAAGGATAACTTCCGGAAAGAACCACTCTACCCGATCATAAGCCTTGTTCGTATCCCACTTCAAATCAAAAGACCTATCTATATCGCTGCAAAATAATTTAAGATGATGAAATAATTTATCAGCTACAATAACATTATCTTGAATCTGACGCCCAGTAACAAACGCAGAATGATTCTTAGTAACCAATAAATGCATGAAAGGTTTTAATCGATTTGCCAAGAGCTTGGATTAAATATTTTAAGAAAATTTACACAACACAATTGAGTGAAACTGTGAAGCCATCCTAGGAGCCTGTGATTCGGTAATAAGAGTAATATGGGTTTTATTCATAGCAGTATGAACTTGGTTGTGCTCATCGAAGAAAGAATAGATTGGAAAATGACATCCTAAAAAATTACCCAATAAGGCTGATAGAAAATACCTAGAAAACCTTCAGAGCCAGGAGCTTTAGTTTCACCCAAATAAAAAATTGCTGACTTAATTTCCTGAAGATCAATAGGACGTAGGAGCGGGGAATACATATCCTCGGAACAGAAAGATCAATGAATTGTAGTACGTCATCAGAAACTGAATAAGAGGAAGTTGAAAAAAGTTCTAAAAAATAATGGCTAAAATGAGTAGTAATCAATTGTTATGTTGTCTATGCTGCAATTTAGTTTGATGAGAAAAGTGAATATTATGATCTCCAAGAGTAAGCCAGGAAACAAGGGATTATGCTTCTAAAACATTTCCTCCAAAGTCCAAAGTTTTTTAATCTGTGCTATCAAATGAGGAAGCAAAAAGGCCATATTAGGATCCGAACTAGAATGGATTTGATTGATTTGAATCAACAAATTAGAGCTCTAAGTCTGGAAATAAGGGAAAGAAGCAGTAGACCAACGAGAAATAGCTCGTTTACAATACCATATGTTTCTTACCCATAGCAGAGAATGAGAGATAGATAAAGACAGTTTCCAATTATCTTTAATGACGTCCACACACTCAACAATGGTTGTCTAATAATTTTTAAAACGGAAAAGCTTTGGTGATCTGGTTTCAACTAGATTCAAATATAGCAGAATATGCCGATGATCTAACCCGAGAATTGGACGGTCAAAACTTGTGCATTAGAATAATCTAGACACCAATCGACATTGGCCAAACAACGGTCAAGCCTTTGTTTTATGTAAATCAGACCAAACTAATAGCAAAACCAAGTGAACTCTAGGACATGATAGTTTAAATCACGCAAACGAGCATTGGAAATAAAACTATTGAACTGATTATTTCACCATAAAGTTGCATGATCCCCTCCCCATTTCTCATCAAGCCAAAGCACTTCGTTGAAATCATTAAGACATAACCAAGGAAGTGATTTAGCAAAAAACTGAGAATACATCAAACTCCAAAATTTATCTTTATCATACACATGGGGATTACCACACCCAAGTGATAATACAACGCAAACCTAGTTGAACAAACAACATACTAGTATGTACAAAATTAGCATTACTGTCTAAAACCGAAAGCTGAACACAAGAAGTATCCCAAAATAGATCAAGATCGAGACCACCCCTATACTTAAGTTCAAACTTCCAAAAGGAAATAGTACTTTCCCGATTTTTTGTTTCCATAAGAAAAAAGACATTGGGCAGATGAGTATGATATAGATGATGGAACATTTTACCTGTCAAGGGAGGTCCAATTCCTTGAAAATTCAAGGATAGTAGTCTCATTGAGGACCCATAACTACCTCCAGTTGTTGGTGATAAAAAGTTCCGAATGAGATTTTGACTCACCAACGAATGCTGACTGAAGCAGAAGCTGACCAGGAATGATCGAGAAGTTTTCCTCGAGCGTTGACTTGGATTTTGACTGTCGGCTCAAAGAGGAGGGCGAGTACTTGCAGAAAACCCTCCGACGCTCAAGTTAGAAATTGTATGAGTCATGTGTAATAGAAAAAGTTGGAATGAGATATATTACTTGGTGGTCGTGCCTCCTATTTATAGGTGATGGAGGGCTTCAGTCATAAGTCACGGTTATTACTTCCTTTATACCTGTTCTTATCTCCAAGCTTTAATTATGATCGTCATCATTGTCGCGCTTAATAAACGTCATCATTGCCGCACTTAGTAGCAGTCATCATTGCAGTAATTACAACCGTATAATTAACCATCTATCGTATTCATAGTTACATTTACTGGTATATTCGTGGTGGGGTTTAATCATCATGATTGTGAGTACCCCCATAATGCCCCCAAATTTTCTCTTTGGATACCCATACTAAGAGAAATTTTTTCCGAATACCCAGATCTCAATGGACGTCCAAGTTTCTTTTATGGACACTCCCTCTTAAGGGACCCCTATAGAAATTCACCAAATTCGTGATTAAACTTGTCTAGGCCCAAAACTCTTCCAAAGTCAAATCTTTGACTTCTGAATCCAGCCTAGATTCATCTTAAGTCAGGTCAGCCCTAGGCTTAAAAATCCATCCAAAGTCAACATTTGACTTTGAACGAAGCCCAGATCTATCTCAAGTCGGGTTTGGCTTGATTCCAACTCGACATGGATCTCTCATCAGCCCATTCTGACTCAAATTCGACCCGATTTCTGGCTTAGCCTCGTCGCACACTCCTCTGTGTTGATTTTCTGAATTTTCGCTGGCAATCTTCTCCACAAACTTCTCTAATTGTGCTCTACCACATCGTAATATCCTTATAAAGGGATCTTTCTTACTTGATCTACACCCATTTTCTGACTCTGTGAATCCCAGCGTCGCAATAGGAGCTTTGCACCTATCTGAACCACCGCATCGGTCCTTGTTCGTAGCTCCTCAGCCAGAGTCGCTCTCAGCAGGGCTTTTTTCATCACTCTCTTCAGCTTCGTTCTGGTGCTACTCCGATCTGGTTCGTCGACGATGCCAGTCACCTTGTCAGGCTCAGTAAGGTAGCAACAGTAAGTCTACATTCTACTGTTTGATGGGGCTGGGTTCGAATCCCAGGCAACAGCGTAACTTTTTTTTTTTGCCTTTTACCCCGTCTCTACTTGCCTCTGACTTCGTCATGGTTCAAGTTCAAACTCCTTGAACCTGTTTCTATTTTTGTCTTTTGCAACACTTCCACCTGCTCTCATAGCTCGCATTAAGTATGCAGACTTGGCCAGAATCCGTAAAAAGAATTTGGAACAAATTGGTGAACCAGTGTCTTGGAAGCCAACGGACCATCATATAGAGAAGTATGTCAAAGTGTATTCCATCTCAAAGTCTATTAAACTTTCGTCGATTCTTGTCGATTCCGACATTTATATCGGCTAGAACTTGCCTGGAAACACACTGATATTTTCTCCGTATCACCTGAGATTCATCAGGTTCCCAATTCATCTTGTCTTCTAGCTTATGTGGGTGGTTATTGGCTTGCACCCAATGCAACTTAATCTGAATGCTTATCTCTTTTTGTATGCTTTCTTGATCATGGGCTGGAAGTGAGGAGTCTCCTTGGGCTTGTCAGATTTTCTTTACCTCTTCAATTATGTTAGGACCGCCAAATTTCGATATTTCAACTTCACTCCATATCCAAAGATGAAGATGTTCCCAGGTTTGTCGATCGACCACCAAGGATGGAGGTCTAAAGCCTTGATGATCTCTAGCAAATGACGGTATTCCGAGTTAGATCCTTTTCCCCCAAATGCTTTCTTGGATGACCTTGCTACCTATCCAGGTCATAGTTTCATTCTAGTTGATTCTTTCTTTTGTAGGTCTCTTATATTTGTCAATTTTTGATTTGCCATCATGCAGCTTACAAACCTTCTCAAGCCAAGGTTGACCTCCCCTAGCCGTACAGCATGGTTGGAGAGCCACCTCGTTTGGGCTGAATAATGTCCTTCCCAATTTGTGACATTTGGGAACCTTCTTGAGTTCGCATCCACTCGCTCTTCAGCTCTATTTGGTCGTTACCGGGAGCCTATCTAAAACGCAAGATGGGAAATTGTATCACAAAAGGCAAACATTCCCTTACGTAAAGTGCATTACAATAGAGGAAGGTAATCAGGTTCTACTCTCACTACACAGTAGGTGTGTGGTAATCACTCCGGCGCCAAATCCTTGGCTTACAAACTCTGTGCACCGGCTACTACTGGCCATCACTAGGCGCAGACGTTGAACGTGTTGTAAAAACTTGCATGAAGTGCCATGAGTTTGTCGGTAGAGGCGGAACCCTTGGCCACCATCACAACAACTAAGGTAGTCAACTTCTTATGGCGGAACCTGCTATCGCTTTGGTATCCCCGAGACCATTATTACCGAAAATGGCTCACAGTTCGACAACGACACATTACGAGAGTTTGTCGGTAAGTATGGCACCACAATACTCTACGCCTCCCCAGCACATCCTCAAACCAATGGGCAAGTGGAAGCAATCAACGAGCTCACAAGCATAACTTGAAGAAAAGTTGGACAAGGCAAAGGGTTTATGGCTGCCAAGCGACCTGAGGTACTCTGAGCATTGGGAACTACTCCTACTGCAGCCAATGGGGAGTCCCCTTTCCTCATGGCTTTCGGTACCGAGGTAGTGATATCAGTCGAGACCGACATCACTTTAGATCGTGGTAGCCGGCTATGACCCGGAAACCAACACAGAAGGATTGAATCTCAACGTGAACCTCCTGGAGGAGAAACGTGAGCGAACACAGTTACGCAATATTAACAACAAGCAGAAGATAGCTCGTCATTACAACTCTTGCATCTTCCAGGGTCCTCTCACGGTTGGGGATTGGGTCATGAAGGAGATCATGCCAACACTGACAGGACTGAAGCCCACATGGGATGGCCCGTATGAGCTTACTGGGTCCTCAGGTCCAGCCACATTCTACGTAAAGAGGACTGACGACAACACTCTGCCGCATCCCTGGAATTAATGCCCAGCATCTGAGCTTTTTTCTTTGGTAAGGGACAACAACAACACTAGGACTCTCGCTACCGCTACCGCTTCCCCTCAGGGCCAACTGTCGGCTACATATCTATGTTCCCAACTTTTGTTTTTCAGATTATTTATGTACTGGCTACTTTACAGCCAGCCTAATATGCTTATATTTTAGCACTGCTCCTAGCAGCTTCTTCAAACAACACAGGGGGATTATTCAGTATATTTTTCCCATGTTTCATGTTTTATTTCTCATACATGTCTAAAGTAGTAATCCCTTAAAAGTGTCATTTTAAACAAAATACAAAGAACTACATGCTAACAGGCATAACCCACATGCAAACAGCTAAAAACAGTCACAATGTACAAGCACACTAACAACTACACGTACCTTGATCAAGTACGTACAGCTTCCAATACATAAAAAGCAAATTTAACATACACCAAGTATATACAAATTCTGCTCATTCACTCAACATAAAGCTATACGGCCAAACAGCAATGCACATATATCTGTAAGTTACATTTCACAACATACATAGCATCATTTCTACACTAAACGTCTTCTCTGCCCCACCAACACTTCTGGGTGCTAGCATTGTAGGCATGATCGGCCACCACTGACGGACGAAGGCATGCCACGAGACTCAATTGCCCTCACCGCCCAAGCCGGCACCTAATGCCCTTGGGTCTCTCCAGCCAACCGGAAGACATCTCTGCTCTAATATGGGGTCTTGATCTCCAAAGTGCTCACACAGGGGCAACTCTATGAGCATAGCTTTGAGAAGAAGAAGCAAAATCAAGAACACAGAGAGAAACATTTCCTCTGTTACCCTGATACTTCACACTCTACCTCTCAAGCCTATTTATACAACCTACTCAACCATCAAGAGTCAATTCTTGGCTTGGAAAACTCAACGGTCAACAAAATGCATTAAAACGCAATTATAATTGTGTTGGAAATTAAACACACGTTTAATACTCACAACGCATGGGAAGACCGCTTGTCACTTTCCAAAACACAAACGGTAAAAAATTAAACTTAAAACAAAACAAGCTGTTCCAACTTCCAATTGGGCCAAACCAATGTCCAAATCACCAAAATATCCAGATTATCCACAGCAATATCAAAACTAAACTAGCCATGACTGGCACTACTCTATTACAAGTTCCTTGTGACATGATATCACTCCTCAAGGGTTGGTCTCACCACCTTGAGAGCCTGACTGGGGAACTTCTACAATGGGTTGCTGCTAAGTCTCGTGTTTCACGGGTGTTGCCGCACTCGTGGCTATCGTTGGCGGTGTAGTAATAACCGGCGGTGTCCCAATATCTGCACTTAGCGCTATCAGGGTCACCTGCTGTTGGCTCTACAATATATCTATAGTTATAGTAATATGGCTTTTGTCGACCCCTCAGTGTGACTTCATGACTAGAAATCACGCCCTGGGGTGGCCTTTCACCCGCATTGGAGCTTGCAATACCGTTCCCCTATGATTGCGTTTAGTACAGCTAAACTAATCAATATTACTAGCCATTGTCGCTATCTGCCTACCTGGGTTCTGACTGGTAGCAGCAGCAAAAGCTAGGCTCTTTTCTTTTTAAAGGTGTAGCCCATCTCGCTTCGCAGCCTCGTCAGCTTCAGCCTGTGCGCTTTCTTTTCAGCCTCCATATCCGCCACGACCTTATCCAACCTTAACCACCCCTGCACTCTCGCCTTCTTCATCCACTTGGCGATACCGGTACTAGTTGCCTCTTTCATCTTGTTAGTATAAGCCGACGAGTTTACATAGTTATCAACAGTATGGTCAGCTTCTTACTTGTACTTAAATCTCAAGGCAGCAGGGTGTGCAGCGATATCCTCTTGCAGTTTCACAACCTGTTTCTGCAAATTCTCAACCTGACTCGAGAGCTCATCAACCCGAGCCCAAGAACTCCTGAGCTTCTGCTCTCAGCTCTTCCACTGCTCCTCCATAGTTTCAAGTGGGAGCAGCTTGGTAGAAAGTTCCCCAACCATAAGCCTCAGAACCGGTAGCTCAACAAGATCCACATCTTGGCTCCTCAAATCTTCTTATAAAGGTTTGTTCTTCTGATAAGAGCATTTTAATGCTGTGTTGTAATAGTTATTTCCTCATATTTTACTTAGTTATTTCCCAAAGTCCTTGCTATGTTTGTCTAACTGGTGATATCTTTCAATTGATTTTGAGTCTTTTGGTTTGTTTTTGTTAAGTTCCAGCTCTTTTATTTAGGATTCATTGGTTAAAACTCAAGGTAGAAAAGAGGTTATGCAAATGTGAATTTGTGTTTCTGAGTTTCTGACGCAGTTGAACTTTTACTGAAAACTGTACAATTCGGTTGGGAACTTGAAATTATTATCTTCTTACAAATTGCAGTAGACATCTTAAAGATCGTTTCAGAATTTGAATCTCCTAAAAACAATTTTTCTAGAATTACTTATGATTTTTCAAAGTTGCAGGTCTGCTGCAAGAATTTCTGTACACAGCAATACCACATCATCTCATATTTTAATGAAATTTTTCTGGAGTTCCTGGACATATTTTAGACATCATCACTATTGATTTTCCATATGCAGTTAATTTTGGAATTACTTGGTCCGTATATTGAGGAGTTCACAAAAACAGGAGGTGCCATAAAGGAGTTTGTTAACCCAAAGTAAATATTCTCTTTATTACAACCTTAAATATTTTCAGCTAACGGCACATGTGTTTTGGTTTATTAAATTCAATTTATTTGCATGCTATCAAGAAATTAGGGATTCCATGTAACTTTCAAAATTCTTGCTTATTTCAGTTTTTTTTCTCATGTGCTTCTCCAAATCATGTAATCACTTTAGTCTATAATTGACTCAGAGTACTTGTGCTACCTACTTTTCATTCTTTTATTCTTAGTGCATGCTATACTGGTGGTAGATGAGATAATAGGCTTGAGATTTCCTTTGCTTAGTATACATCACCTGACCTACTATTTTTCATCTTACTGCAGATACAAAGATGTTAGTAAGACTTTATTCAAGTCCTCAACTCGTTAGTATATGATGCAAGACTACCCAAAAACTTGGGAAGATCAGAGATGCTCAAGCTTCAATCAAATTTTGTACAAGTACTTTCACTTTTTATTAGACTATTAAGTATGAAACTATCTAAACAATGGATATGTTAATTCCTGTGTTGGGATGAAATAGTTTTTGGAATTAATGGATGCGTTTCTAGAATCAAGGATGTGTTGTTTTTATTATGTTAAATGTATGTTTTACTCTTCTATAGCTGACAATTCAATACTAACAGCAAACCATTGTCTAACAAACGAACATAACGAAAAGAGAAACAAAAAACTGTTGTGTGAACCATCCATCTACAATAATTTTCAAACCTATTCAATTGTCCAACTAGATATAACACAACAAAAAATTAAAATAATTTGTTGTCTGAAGTTAAGGAAGACCACAGAGAATAGGAAAGTTATTATTGTAAGACTTGATTTCAGACAACAGTTTATTACAAGATGTTATATTATGAAAGAATGATATACAATGGCTACAAGCTTATTCTATCGTCTTGTTTGAATTCAAGCAATAGTAAACAGCTAGTCAGATGATGTACAACCTTCATTCAGACAACAGTTTATTTACAAGCCAATGTTTTCTGATTGTTCTTCACAAATTTCTCTCTTCTAGCATCTGTTGTCTCAAATTGATTTGCACAAGAGTTAAGATACTCATTGTTGTTGTTCTTTCTGGTGTTCAGACAATAGTCATGTAAGTCGTTGTTGTTGTGCAAAATTTCCTCAGACGACAGTTACCTCCTATTGTCTAATTCACCCATCAGACGGCATTGAGATAGACAACATCAATGTGCCTTATCAGACGACAGTGAAAAACTATCGTCTGATTCATTTTTTGGCCTAGTGATGGAGGATTTGCTACATCACCAAGCATAAGTAACACCCTCTTGGGGGGCCCACAAGCCATGTTGGGGCCCAACCGAGACATGCATCTCGTAGCCCGATATCCAAGCTACGCCACTGTAGTCGGAAGCGGCCAATACCTCGCCAAGAAGCCACCTTACCAGCCTTGCCAACATGCCTCCACAATATCGCTTTCTAGACTAGAATAGTGGTTTTAGCATCCCACATTGGAAAACATGTAAAGAAATGAGCCTCCCTCCCCTATAAAAGGAGACTCCTTCCACTTACTGATCATCCCATTACATCTCTTGTAATCCCTTTGGGCCGCAAGGCCCAACACACTAGTTAAGCTTTCAAGTGGACGTAGTTTCCCCCTAAGGCGGGAGACGAACCACTATACTTCTTGTGTCTCTCTCTCTTACTCTCTCTCTCTAAACGTTAATTAGACCCCTCGGTCACTAACATTAACATTGGCGCCGTCTGTGGGAAGCCAACACAAAGGCTTCGTCACCTACCACGATCTTTGACCCGTAAGTGTCGAGTCAACGCTTGGTCAACACCCATATGGGCTGGTCAACGCTGATAAGGTTGGTCAACGCCAACTCAAAAATGGTCAACGATGCACCACTAAAAAACAAAGAAATGTCCATTTGCTCTAGACACCCAGAGAGAGCTAATATTCCTTCTCAAGTTTCTCTCTGTCAATGCCAAACTTCAGCATCAACGCCAAGCAGGCAGCTTTCTTCTTGGCTCGTTACTTGGTCACAAAACTCCGCCAAGCAAAATACAGCTGGGCAAAGCCCCGCTCCCGCTGAAGAGCCTCCGCTAACGCCTTCATTGAACATCAAAACCTCCGCTGATTTCAAAAGCTCCGCTGTTGTCAGGACAAGAATCGTCTCCTTCGTTGAGCATCAAAAACTCTGCTGGCATCAAGGCTCCGCCAGCCATGTTCCTTTGAGCAACTCCACTGAACAACTCCTCCGCCAAGCTTCATCAACGGCCACCGCTAGCCATTTGCATCAGCGGCCACCACTAGCTGTCCAACCGCTAAAAAACAGAGGATGGCAATTCTCCGCTGGCCACCCAAAGATATACTCTGGCCGCCCGGCCACGTCACCGTAAGACCGCCAACCCAGCCTAGCGCCGGCATGCCAGGGCACATTGCCAGCACACCAGCAGCAGGGCAGGCCTCATACAGCCAACGCTCGCCCTCCGCCAAGCTTCATCAGTGGCCACGGCTAGCCGTCTGCATCAGCGACCACCACTAGCCGTCCAACCACTAGCACGCCAACAGCAGTGCAGGCCTCGTACAGCCAGCGTCAGCCCTCTAACCCCCAGCGAGCCTTCTACCACTAGCGGACATGCGCTAGCGAAGCTAAAGCCCCATCCACCAGCAGCGGCATCAGGCCTAGAGCCTAGTGCGCCCCAGTCACAACGGCAGTCAACGGTACCGCCTACAATGCAGCAGCCCATCCCAGTTACAAAGAATCAGCGGCACCGCCGACGTTGCAGCAGCGGCAGAATTCTTCCGCCAACGACACCGCTAGGTAGTTACTCCGTCAGCAGCAGCGCCGACATATTCTGCCAAACTCCGTCAGCGGCAGAATTCCTCCGCTAAAGCTCCGTCAGCGGCACCCGCAGGTTTTCTCTGCTAGACAGCATCAACAGACACCCACCAAGTCTACAGCGACGTTTCCAGTTCTACCAGTGTTGCATCCTCTCTCAAGAGAACAGAGATATGAAGAAAGCTAAGCTTCTCTCATTTAAACACTTATGAATACACACAAACCATGCCTCTGTTTTAAAACTCGAGCTATCTTAAGTCAAGGAACGCATGCCTCTTAGTTTGCTGCCACCTCTCAATAACATGATGCACTTGTCAATACATGTGTGCTTGGGCTCCTGTTCTAAACATTGACCATGTCTAGTGCATGGTTATGGCCCGCGTGTCCCAACCAAGTATAACATGCTTTATATATGCTACTGTGAGACCATAATCATGCAAGTCAATGCAAATACATTTAATTCACAAGAATGCTGCTTTAATATTCAATATCATATACAACTAAGTGCATCCAGTATGTCAAGCATTCTCACCATCCATGCTGCTATGCCATTCATATGCAATATGCACGGTCACCCAGGACTTATATGCTCCTACGACCATATTTCATTATTCAGTAGATATGCACATTTGACATGGTAAACTCTGTCCAAAATTCTTCTCTAAATTTCATTGCCAAATTGAAATTCATGTTGGAAGCCTACAATCAAACATGTCATTAACTGCTACATTGCTTATACACTTTGCTTCAATCTTATCGAAGTACATATGCAAGATACTATTGTTGATTTTACATACTCATGTACTAATCACCTATTTTGCTTCAAGGGAACATAATCACCTATCACTGCTCCAAAATTAATGCAATCATCATCCTTCTAGTAAGGTGCTTCGCCGGAGCAATGGAGCGTCATGCTCGGACAACTCCAACATGATTTGGGTACTTATATCAATTCCAAACCCCCACTCACTCCAAATCGGCATAAGATAAGTAATTATATCTTCCTTTACGCACTTTCAATTTGAGCTAGTGCCATACCAATGCCATGCTTTTACTACTTCTAAGCATGCCTACAAGATATCACACTTGATATGCATTTACATGTCTTCATGATCCTTAGGCATGTTTACAACATACAAAAATTTTATTAGCAACTTCGCTCCAAGTACATGCTACACATGCCATGCTTTCTATTTAATTGCAAAATTAAATAAACATGTGACACTCAAACAACCCATGCCACATCTAGAAGCTTGTGACACTTGATCATGACTTAATTAAATATGTTTGGATAACGACTTGCTTGGGTTACGACTCGCTTAGGTATAGATTATGGCCATGACTTGCTTGGGTTATGCCCCGCATGCTTGCACAGTGCCTACCCGCTCAACTACACCCAACTTGCTGGAACACAACCTAACTCGCTCAAACACATCCAACATGCTTTAGTTAAGCTCTAGGTTCATAATACTTCATAGCTTTCATCAGAAGCTACTTCCAAAAATTTTTATGGACACCCATCAGACTTGCCACTATCTATTGTGTATGTTACATGGTCATAAGATCCATATATTATTACTGGCTATACTTATTTGTCATTGTTCATATAATTACAAACTTTACATATACTCTATATGTAAACATATGGTCTAGCCTCCGGGCACCAATTTTGTCAAACTTTCCCCACGGGAAAGAAACCCAAATGGGTCTAGACTCCACGAGTCTATGGTCTACGACCAACCGCCAAGCGGTAAGGCAAATGCCTCATAACGACAATGACCACTACGCGACATTGCAGTCAAGATTTTCTCCTCCGGAAAAGAGTAAAGGGAATGATTAACGCAGCCTACGGCAGCCATTGATCCGGCGGTTAACCCTCAATGCTTGGGTATCAAATATTAGGTTCGCTACCGAACACCCACTACTCATTCGCAGCTCCCCTCATCAAACAATTTTCTGACCATACGGAGGTCTATAGCCAGGAGTTAGGGACTCCTCGGAGGGCCTAGCAGGGGGCCCACCCAAAAGGGCATAAGCGCTGGCTCCAACAAAATTCTAGATGGACGACGCACTTGCACTAATTATGCTAGTTATATGACACAAAGCTACACTTTGGTATCAACCTCGCAGGAAAACCCTCATTCACTAGGGACATTAGGGACTTAGCGAAGGTTCCGCTCACGCCTCCGTGGCACCCTGAGCTTCCCCCTCAAGCCTTTGCGGCGCCCCTGAGCTTCCCGCTCACGCCTTTGCGGCAACCCCCGAGCTTCCCGCTCACGCCTTCGCGGCAACCCCCGAGCTTTCCACTCACGCCTTCGTGGCACCCCCGAGCTTCCCGCTCACGCCTTCCCGGCAACCCCGAGCTTTCCGCTCATGCCTTCGCGGCACCCCCTAGCTTCCCGCTCACGAGCTTCCGCTCACGCCTTCGAGGCAACCTCGAGCTTCCCAACACCTCAGAACTTTCCGCTCACGCCTTCCCGACACCTCCTAGCTTTCCGCTCACGCCTTCCTTGCACCCCCAAGCTTTCTGCTCACGCCTTCCCAGCACACCCCAGTTTCCCTCTCACGCCTTCTCGGCACCCCCGAGCTTTCCCGGTCTTGCCTTCCGGCATTCCCAAGCTTTACACTCACATCCCCTCGACATAATACACATTAATGGAACATTGAATTCTTCTACCATTTGTCGTTTGAAACAAATCGAATTCTTTTCGCGTTCCATTAATACGAACGAAAACCAAACAAACACAAGCGTCCGCTTATTCATCGTTCACGAATTACAAACGCATGCCTTCACGGCACTCATGAAACTTACACCGAGCGTAACCTCGTCAACTCGACTTCGTTCATTTTCTTGCGAGCACCACGCGCATTCATATGCAATTCATATGCTTATTCGTGATATGTTCACGCAACTATATGTGCTCTCGAGCCTATACGTCATAAACGATCATACTCGATGACATTCACATGTATCGTGCACCTCATACATTCGTATATGCCAACGCATATCAATGTAACTCACATTCGTTGCTCAATACAACAAGCATTCTCCATATGCGTGTTTTTGTCTTTGTTGTGCAGGTTAACGAGTCCCTTCTTGCTTACAAAGTTTGGGGACTTGTAGGGGCTCCGTGTCGCCCGGTTGCTTATGCTTGATGATTTCATGTGTATAACTCCCCAACCAAGAAGCTCCTCTTACTTGGGGACTTCGGGGACTTGTACATACCTCCAACAATATGGAGGATTTGCTACATCACCAAGCATAAGTAACACCCTCTTGGGGGGCCCATAAGCCATGGTGGGGCCCAACTGAGACATGCTTCCCGTAGCCCGATGTCCAAGCTACGCCACGGTAGTAAGAAGTGGCCAATGCCAACATGCCTCCACAATATGGTTTTCTAGACTAGAATAGTGGTTTTAGCATCCCACATTGGAAAACATGTAAAGGAAGGAGCCTCCCTCCCCTATAAAAGGAGACTCCTTCCCACTTACTGATCATCCCATTACATCTTTTGTAATCCCTTTGGGCCGCAAGGCCCAACACACTAGTTAAGCTTTCAAGTGGACGTAGTTTCCCACTAAGGTGGGAGACGAACCACTATACTTCTTGTGTCTCTATCTCTCTTACTCTCTCTATAAACGTTAATTAGACCCCTCGGTTACTAACATTAACACTAAATGTTGATTTATATGTTGCTTATGTAAGATTGCTTGATTGATTTTGGATTACAGAAAACTTTTATATGTTTATGTTTTTTGGTGGCCAACTTAGGATATATGCATGTAATTAAGGAGGATTGCAAAAGATTTGGACAAAAGTCGAAATCAATTAAGGAGAATTGCAAATAGATGAATTTTTTCATACTAGGTTGTGCACTTTAGTTGACATCCTTTCTTTGTTCTTCATGCATTGAATGTGTTCTTGAGTACGTAGCTAGCTTTCTAGACTATGATTGCATGTTCAATAGGATTAATTTAGGTGTTTTCACTTAAATTAATTATTCAAGGAAAATAAAAAATGGGAAATCGTTTGCTTATTAACGTTTCACATGGTTAACTTCTTTCTCATGACATAAAAAATCAACTATAGGAATTGTGATTAGATTTCTTGCATATGGATGTGATCTTGATCTTTGTTCCTTGCGTTCCACCCATGTACATGTGCTTTTACATTTTATTTATTTTAATTTTCAATTTTATAATCCTAACACCCCCTTATTTGTGTTTACTTGTATATATTTCTTTTCTTTGTTTTATTTTTGTAAATAATACTTCCTACTTTTATTAATTCTTTATTTGTTTTTACAATTACAGGTGTACTCTCAATCCCCGGCTAAAACGATCCCTACTTATTCTATACTGACAACTACATTTTGCAGGGTTAAATTGCGCGCTTGTTTTTAGCCTGTCATCTTCTGCTCCAACTCATCTATATATTCCAGCCAAGAACACCGACTTTCCTCTCATTAGCAAGAGCTTCATCAGCTTTGTGGACAAGTCGCCATGTGCTTTCAAAATCTCCCGCACAGTTAACTCACAATCTTTCCTTGCTACCCTCTCGGCATCCAACTTAGCCTGTAATCTATTCTTGGCCTCAATCGAAACCCTCAGTTTGTAACCAGCACAATAATTCATGCACACAGCCTGCTCACTAAACAACAACCCATTTTAGCACTACCCAACGTTCCAAAACACAACATCTATGATTCTAAAGCAAAATCAGTTACTTACCCTCATCAATTTCCCTTGAAAAACAGCAAAATCAGCCAGCTCATCACCGATATCAATAAGGGGGAAGTCCCGCGAGCAATGTCACAAATTTGCTACCATTTAAGGAATACAATCTTCCTCAATACCTCTCTTCTTCAAACTTTTGGCAAGCCTCCGGGAGGCAGCATCTCGCTTCAAGTGTGCACCAGTAGAAGTACCAGAACCATGAGAGGATGGTCTGGAGGACCTAGAAGACTTTGATCCCTCTGGTTGGGACCATCCCTCGTTAGACTGATGAGAGGGACCAGCATCATTGGTTTGTCCCTCTTGGTAAGCTGAGGAATAATTGAGACACCCCTTTTATCATACCCCCTAACCTTAGTAGTTTTCTCTTCTTTTGAGCAGTTGCCTGTGTCGGTTCGACATGGGTGGCCCTTTCAG
Organism: Rosa chinensis; assembly: GCF_002994745.2. Lineage (NCBI taxonomy): Eukaryota > Viridiplantae > Streptophyta > Magnoliopsida > Rosales > Rosaceae > Rosa > Rosa chinensis. Next base: position 34,511,715 of record NC_037093.1, on the reverse strand, counting down.
CCATTTCTTGACCACCCTCAGCAACATTTTGTGGTACCGAGATCTCAACCACGCAAGTAGTGTCGGTATCGCCACCGCCTTCAACTTGTACCTCTTGGGCTAGTGATTCGTGCATCTTAGCCTCTACTGTCGCTTCCCTCTGAGAACCACTCTCCTAAATTCTCTCCCTCTCTAACCTTACCTTTTCCTCTCGCCTCAAAATAGTCAACTTTTCAGCAGCGGAGGTGCGCCCCTTCCCCATAACATCTTACTCTCGGTTTGAAGCCTCCTCCATGTCAAGCTCCACCTCAATATCCTCCTCCTCCCCCCCCCCTCCCCGGGTGTATCTTCGGTATGCAGGTCATTAAGATCAATACTAAGATACTCCACCACGTTGGGCTAAAATTCTTCGAACTCCTCCACACCAACACAGAGGTCTACTTGACTATCACAATGAGCAAGGTCACTAGACGGCAGACTGATGTTGTGCCTTTGGGCCTCCAGCGCATCTTTGGCGAGACCCAAAACCAAGTCATGGTCCGCCATATCATCATAGACACTCTTTTCCTTCTTGTTATTCTCTTTCGCCTTGTTCTCCAGCATCTTAACTGCAAAACAAAGAAACAACACGGTAGCAACATAAGGCATACCGGTTAAACAGTAAAGGCTACACATTCACCATAACCAATACTCACTTGGTTTCCTACTTAACTCATACTCTTCCAGCACACCTAGGCGACACACATAAGCGACACACCTTGTCCCCTTGCCAAAATACTTAACAACTTTGTATATACGTTTCTCCAAAACGATCAATTCGTTTGACTGGGGGACTACATACACATACATATGTTAGCACCTACATAACACAATAGCATGCTAGTTTACAACAATAATCACAACACAAGGAGGGAGGAACCTACTACTCAAAGGTTGAAATTGGCAGGACACATGAGGAAAATCCTCATTTCGCCAAGCCTTGCTGGCTATCATAACTTTGCCCCTCTACGAGAAATACACGGAAGACAATAACCCCTCCACAATGACACCATACTTGCTAGCCTTCATGGTGACATACCCATTGTCGCCTTTCTTCGTGGAATACTGCAATTTGTAACAGGCGTTGATCTCATGATGAGTGGAAAATTTCCTATTGGCGACACTCCAAAGCACAACAGTTCCCAACAATTGCCTGAGAGTGTTAGGCGACACCTGATCGATATCGAGATTAAGGTAGAACAAAATGTACTGCAACCAACCTGGTAGCTGTAGCGACAGGCCACATGTAAAGTGGTAATCATACACGGCGGTACAACCCTCTTCAGGGTGACTCACCATCTCCCCATCTCGCAAAGGTTGCAACTCTACCTCATATGGGATCCTCCTATTTCTTCTAAATTCTCGGATCTTACCCTCAATCATGCTATCGCCAGGCTGGTCAATAGGAGTCCCATCACATAAACACCACCGAACATCATCACCCATGACTATGGTACCAGCTGACCTCTGCTTGGCACCAGATTTACCCTTTTTGTCCATTTCCCTATTGGCAGTCTCAGCAGCGGGCTCCTCAACCCTCTCTTTCGCTTTCGCCTTACTAGTCCATTTGGGACCCATCACCTAAATTTACCAATAGATATGGATATCAGTGAATTTCTTAGTCTAAACCACCTATACCCAAATCACAACCACACAGACCCCCAATTCGACCCAGAATCCGGTTAGCACATAATCACACAAAACCGACTTAGAGTTAGGAACTACCCTCTCAAACAATGCACAATTGACCTCTAAACCACAATCATTATCTATTCACAATACCTAACCTATCTATTTCAACAATAGCAGAACACAGCATACTGATTAAAGCTCAGAAAGTCCATACCTTTGGGATGAATTTCTGGTAGGATTGTTGAAACTTCACTGGCGGTCGTGAACGCTTCAAAGCTTATTCAAACACCAAGAATGACAAAAGGTACTACCTTTCTCTGGTACAAAGCTCACTTTTCAAAAATTTTCTTAACTTTCCTTTTTCTGGGTACACTGCACTCTCTACAAATCTCTGTACAAAACCAAAATGAGTGAAGGAACAGTGCTATTTTCCTCTCGTCCTTTATTTATATACTACAAACCGCAATAGATCATGACTGTATACACTAACTTTTCAGAAATTTTCTTAACTTTCTCTTTTCTGGGTACATTGCACTCTCTGCAAATCTCTATACAAAACCAAATCGAGTGAAGGAACAGTGCACCTTTCCTCTCGTCCTTTATTTATATACTACAATCATGACTGTATACACTACCGGGGCCACGATCACACAATCCAGCCATGTGTTAGTCCAAAAACGACATAATCATGAGCGTGTGCAGCCATCCTTACAAACGACAAACACGCATTTATGGAACGTTACAAAAGTCAAACGCCTATCCCACTAGCGCACGACCTATAGGTCACAGCTCGCCACGTGGCATTATTCAAAACCCAAGAAACTCGCAAGCATACGAAAAGACAAAGCATGAACAACTGTCACCAACCACTCTTGGTTCATCTAGTTCCCTGGTCCATTCCTCCCTTGGGTACGAACTTGGAAGACTGGGAATATCGACAGCCAGACCAAGTCTTGGTTGGCAATTAGTCTCGTTTCACTGGTATTCTTCTCACCAATACAAAATCCCCACCCAAGGGACTCTTGACAGGGGACTTGGGGGACTTGTTCATATCTCTTATATAATATGCCAATAATACCAATAAAACAAGACTAATTGCCAAATATCCACCAGCGGGACCTACTGGGACCACTACGATGTGACCGAACAAGCTGGTCCATCCCTAGCGTGGACGTATTCCAAAGGGAACAAACTTCTCCCAGCCTGGACATATGAAATGAGCAGGACTACGAGTCCTCTAGCGCCTATATAAGGCCAAAAACCTTTCACAACAGGTAAGTTCTCTAATCTAATTCTGCTCTTGATATTGTCAAACTTTACTGACTTAAGCATCAGAGAGTTTTAGGCCTGCAAACTTGGTCTCTCTCTGACTTTAGTTATTTTAGACAGATTGCGAGAAGAGAAGTAGGCGAGACTAAACAAATCCGATCCTAGACTTCGTTGGCGGCCAGCTGTCAGAAGACCTCGAGAACACTACATATAGTCATGAATAAAGTAGGATTAGTTCTTGAGTTTTTTTTCTTCAAATTAAGCTCTCCCTAGTAGTGTCAAGTTACTGCTTACTCTAAGTTTATTCTCATGGCTCAATCTTGTCATAACTAAATTTTGGATAAGTTTATCGACTTTTACTCTTTAATGGATCGAAAGCCATGACAAAAATCAAAACACCAAAATAGATAACTCAATTTGAAAATCAAAATTTTAGTTTTTGTTTTAGGGAATCAGGAATTGAGAGAAATTTGCTGTGTATTCTCATTGATAATAGGGGCCTCTTTATATAGAGGATTACAATGCATAGAGTTAGAATCATACAAGGAAAGAGAATCTCTAGATTCTTCTAATTGAACCCTATTACCACTAGGTCAAGTAACCTAGAGTTTGGATTAAACACAAAATAGAGATATCCTTAAACACTCCCCCTTGTGTTGTCCAAACGCGGTGCTTCTCTCGTTGGCTAGTTAAAAACTTTGCCAAGTAACAAAAACCCAGTGGGACAAAAATAACCTCGGTCGAAGGGGAAAAAGAGCACAACACACCCTTCACGATTCGAGACGAACATGTAGACATCTCCCCCTGATGTCTATGCCTCCCCCTGATGACTACGATCATGGGAGTTCAGATAATTTCCGCAAGCCAATTCTTGCCACATGTTTCTCGAACGTGGATTTGGGCAATGACTTAGTAAACAAGTCTGCCGCATTGTCCTCAGATCAAACCTGATTCACTTTGATCTTGAGGAACTTCTGTTGTTGTTGATTGTAGAAGAATTTGGGCGATATATGCTTGGTGTTGTCGCCTTTGATGTAGCCTTGCTTCATTTGTTCAATGCAAGCAGCATTATCCTCATAAATGCTCATTGGCTCATCTGTGGTAGACTTCAAACCACAATTGCTTCGAACATGCGTAACTATGGATCGAAGCCATATACATTCACGAACTGCTTCGTGAAGAGCAATAATCTCTGCATGATTCGAAGAGGTAGCGACTAAGGTATGCTTTGTAGACCTCCAAGATATCGCGGTCTTTCCCATGGTGAAAACATAACCAGTTTGGGAGTGACCTTTGTGTGGGTCAGAGAGATACCCAACATCAGCAAAACCTTCCAAAACACTTATATCGTTTTGGGTTGGGGAGAGGGAACGCAGTCCACCATGTGTAGCGCCCCTGGCACTTGATGGGTTTGAATCCATCATCTCTCTATGGGGATAGAACAAGCCCATATCAATCGTACCACTTAGGTATCGAAAGATATCTTTAACACCAGTCCAATGGCGTCGTGTTGGCCCAGAGCTATATCTAGCTAGCAAATTCACTGCGAATGAGATATCCGGTCTTGTGCATTGTGTTAAGTACAACAATGCGCCTATTGCACTTAGATAGGGCACTTCTGCCTCTAGCACTTCTTCGTCGTCATCTTTTGGACGGAATGGATCCTTCTTTGGATCAAGACTACGGACGACCATTGGGGTGCTTGAAGGCTTAATCTTATCAGTGTTGAAACGCCTAAGCATCTTTTGGGTATAAGTTGATTGATGAATCAGGATACCATCTCTACGATGCTCGAGTTCTAAACCGAGGCAAAACCGTGTTTTCCCAAGATCTTTCATCTCAAACTCGGATTTCAAGTGTTCAGTGGTTTCCCTTAACTCTTTAAAGGTGCCAATTATGTTCATGTCATCAACATAAACCGCTACTATTGCAAATCCGGAACTTGTCCTTTTTATGAACACACATGGGCATAGTTCATTGTTGACATATCCCTTCCCAATCAAGTAGTCACTTAGACGGTTATACCACATCCGTCCGGATTGTTTCAATCCATATAGTGAGCGTTTCAATCTAATCGCAAACGCGCTCCGTGGTCTAGAGCCACTTGATTTGGGTAACTGAATTCTATCTGGAATCTTCATATATATTTCCGTATCTAGATCCCCATATAGATACGCAGTAACCACATCCATAAGCTGCATGTTCAGTTTTTCGGAAACTACCAAACTGACAAGGTAGTGGAACGTAATGACGTCCATTACGGGAGAATAGGTCTCCTCGTAGTAGATTCCAGGGCGTTGTGAGAAGCCTTGCGCCACAAGGCGAGCTTTATATCTTACGATCTCGTTTTTCTCATTACGCTTTCTAACGAATACCCATTTGTGACCAACTGGTTTGGTGTTGGGCGGTATTGGTACAATTTTGCCAAATACCTTTCTTTTCGCTAGAGAATTAAGTTCTGCCTGGATCGCATCGCATCTTTCCATTTTGGCCAATCAGCTCTACGTTGGCATTCATCAATGGAGCGTGGTTTGATGTCATCGGTCTCAATAATCTCACGCGCCACTGAATACGTGAATACATCATCAATGATGATGGAGTTTCTTTCCCACTTCCCATGTACACTAGTGTAATTTACAGAGATCTCTACGTTCTCATGGATAGGTTCTGACATTGAGGCGTCCCCCAATTATGTCTCTTGGACATAACCGTAATCCGGAACATTCTCATGGGATGGATTTTGAGTATCGATGATCAAAGGATTTATCTGTGCCTCATTCGCTTTCTTTCTAGGGCGAGTATCATTCGAACCAATTGGTCTACCACCCTTCCTTGCAGGACCTGCGGCTATAGACGCCACATCATTGCCATGTTGGGCAATGGCGCCATCCCCTAATGTCACAGGAGTGGCGTGATGTTCAGTATTTGAGACATCGATCATTGCAGGCACGTTTGCAGCAAGTATGTGTGATCTAGTCACTTTGGCAACATCAGAAAACGCATCAGGCAGAGTGTCTGCTACGTTCTGGAGCTCGATTATTCTTCGCACTTCAAGTTCGGACTGTGCGGTACGGGGATCGAGATGAGACATAGTGGGGATAGACCACGACAATTCCTATCGTTCCTGTTGAACATCTGTGTTCTTATCTCCCCCTAACGATGGGAAGACTGTCTCATCAAAGTGACAATCCGCAAATCTAGCGGTAAAGAGATCGCCTGTCAAGGGTTCAAGATAGCGGACAATAGTTGGAGATTCAAAGCCAACATAGATGCTCATTCGTTGTTGTGGACCCATCTTAGTACGCTGTGGCAGCGTAATAGGCACATAGATGGTACACCCAAAAATGCGTAAATGCGAGATATCACGCTCGTATCCAGTCACTAGCTGTAACGCAGAGTAAGATTGGGTTGCAGTGGGTCGTAGACGAATGAGTGTCGCTGCATGCAATATTGCATATCCCCAAGCAGAAACAGGGAGATTGGTGCGCATAACCAATGTCCGCGCTATCATTTGTAGTCGTTTGATAGCGGCTTCTGCGAGACCATTTTGGGTATGAACATGGGGAACAGGATGTTCTACATCAATCCCCAGTGACATGCAATAGTCATCGAACGTTTTCGATGTAAACTCCCCAACATTATCAAGTCGAATCGACTTAATAGGGTGGTCAGGGGAGTGAGCCCGTAGACGGATAATCTGGGCGAGGAGTTTAGCATAAGCAGCATTTCGAGTGGACAATAGCGCGACATGTGACCAGCGTGTCGACGCATCAACCAATACCATAAAGTATTTAAAAGGTCCGCATGATGGTTGAATTGGTCCACAGATATCCCCTTGGATTCTCTGTAAGAACGGAATGAGTATTTTTGGATCCTTTGTGTAGGACTATCTCGGTCCTAATTTCCCGAAGGAACAGGCTTTGCAAAATGAGCGAGGGGCCTTAGAAGCAACAATGAGGATTTTGGTTGGGCCTGAGTGTCTATAGCGCTATTAGAAGCAAAGTGTGTGACTACATCTCCCATTATGGCGTTAGAGCCATGGAAATTGGTTTGTGTGGCGTCATGGCCACCAGGAGGAGCAACCATGGCGTCATGCGCATGGTTGGCGCCATTTATGGCGTCATCACTAGGGACAGGGGCGGCCTTTCAGCGGCCCAAGACAACAGCAGCGCCAGAAGCTGCAATTTTCGCGGTCTTGCTAAGTCCTGGAATCAATTTTTGATTCTTGCTTCTTCTCACTCTGAAAAAGGGATGCCCGTGTGAAGTCTTAAGTATACGGAGCATCATATCACAACCAGGATGTCCTAGTCGGTCATGCCAAAGCCAATATGTGTCTGAATCCAAGAGATCTTCTCTTATGACATTATTGGATTCAATTGGTCGAATTGTAGTGATATAAAGTCCACTAGATTGACACATAAGCTTCTCTAAGATGCGCTTTCGTCCGCAATCATTAGAGGTAATGCAAAGAAATTCTATTCCGTTCTCATTATGCATTTCCGCATGGAATCCGTTGGCTCTAATATCTTTAAAGCTTAATAAGGTTCGATTTGCCTTAGGAGCATAGAGAGCTTCAGTGACTTTAATCAAGGTGCCATTGGGCAAAAGGAATTGGACCATTCCATGTCCTTGAACTAAACTTGATGGCCCAGCCATCGTAGTCACAGATGAATATGTAGGCAACATCTCTAAGAATAATTGCCTATGTCGTAGAATGGTGTGCGTAGTCGCACTATCCGCAAGACATTGAAGTTCATCCATTCCTAAAAGAAAAAGCTCGTAATTAAAAAAGGAGTCATAAAGAAAAGAACTCAACTTTTATTAATAAGCCAAACGGAATTACATCATCGTTTCTCTTAACCAATGAAAATCTAATCCAATAAACTAGTTAATGCAAAACAATGGTAGTCGTCTAACTTCTTTCGGTAATTCCAATGTAAATGTGACCAGGTAAGTAGAGAGATATCGGTGGAGCAAAACTCGCTTAAGTACCACTTATCTCAAAACCTTTCTAGACATCACTTTTACATTGAGTACGCCTACTTTGAAGAGAGACTAATATCATTGGCATCTACTACAAAAGTAATATGGCAATTGCCTACATCTCTTGGAAAATAAAAAGACTTAATCAAAATCGCCAGTTTCTGGGTCTTGATCCTTGTAATCTTCCACCCTTAGATCGAGATCTCCATCTTGATCTTCTTGTTCCATGTAATTTGCCTCCCTTGCTTCACGATACATCTTGTATGCGTTGGCAACGTTCTGGGATGCAGTACACTTCCTTGCCCAATGTCCACTTGATCCACATCGAAGACAAACATCTTTATGGTCAGGCTCCCTTGATTGAGATGCTTTTGGTGCTGTGTTGGACGACTATTATTCTTGGTGGCGTCACCACCATAGCCGGAGGCTCCGCCTCTCTCTCTCTTCACACGTTGACCTCCACGGTTCCGTGCACGCCTCTCTTGGAGATTTCCTTCCTCTTTATGGCGAGAATATGGACCAGAGCGTCCAGAATTGTCCTTACTCTTAGGGTTTCGCTTCTTGCGTCCTCCCTTGGGGGCGCGACTATAGTTAGACTCCGGAATAGACTTAGTTCCCATGGGTCTAGCATTTTAGTTCTTCACGAGTATGTACGTTGTCGTGCTTTTCAGCTACGTTCATGGCGCCAATAAGCTCATGAAACCTCGTGATACGTCCTGCTTTCACATCAATCCGATAATTCTTTGAAATCATCAGGGCAGAGACGGGGAAGGTAGAGAGAGTCTTCTCGATCAACATCGTATCAGTTATGGTTTGACCACAAAACTCCATCAGGGACTTGATACGAAGAGCTTCCGAGTTATAATCAAGCACAGACTTGAAATCACAGAAGCGGAGGCTATGCCATCGCACTTCTAAATCAGGAAGCAGGGAGTCACGAACGTTGCCAAATCGCTGCTCAAGTTCAACCCATAGCTTTCTTGGGTCCTCCTCATTGAGGTATTCACTTTGGAGCGCGTCATTCATATGCCTTGTCATGACTCATGAGAATGATGGCTTTAGCTTGATTTGCTTCAAAAGCAGTAGCTTGCTCAATGGAGAGCACGTTCTGACTAGGCTCTTGGATGGCTTCCAGAAGTCCATCAGCCTTAAGATGTTGGCGCACATCTCGGACCCACCTATGGTATCCTGCACCAGTTGTCTCTAGTGGAACAAAGTTCAGCTTGTTCAGGTAACTCATCCTGAAAAAACAACACAAGATTAGGGTTAGTTTCGGAGCGAGAAAGGCTACCACGAAAAACTATTAAATTTCTTAGCGTAGTCATTTCCAAGAAATTAGGGATTTTTCTGATCGTAGTCGCTTCCAAGAAAATCCGATTCCAAGAGGGGTTTTGGATTAGATCGAAACAATAATGTATGTGGTCGATCGTTTTCTTCTCAACAAACTCTAAGTTTGGAGGACTCTACAAGCTCCAAGCTTGAAGTGAGCACGAACCCCCACAGTTCGGTTTTTGGTCTCCCCTATAAAGAAGAAATGGGGGTAGAAGAAGGGATGTTGGAAGTCCCTGAGAAAAGAAGAAGAAATTAAAAAAAAAAAAAAAAACTTCAAAAACGGGAACTTTTAGAAAATTACCTTAAAAGTGACCGAATACTTGACCGAAAAGTTGGCCGGAAAATGTTGTCGGAAAAGTGGCCGAAAAGTCGTCGGAAAGTGGCCGGAAAGTTGACGGGAAAGTGTTGACCGGAGGGTTGACCGGTGTTGGCTGACCGTTGACCGGGGTGCTGACGTGGCAGATGCAATGCTGACTGGACACTGACGCAAGCGCTGATGTGGCGCCTGAGGTAGGTGACTTCAGTGGGCCACGCTTCTGGGCTGCGCTGCTTCTGGGCCTACGCTGTGCCTCTGGGCTTCGTTGCTTCTGGGCCTCGCTGCTTCTGGGCTGGGCTTACAGGGATAGGGCAGAGAGAGAATCTGCAAACTGAAGGTGAGGCGGCGGTTTAGGGCAGGCGGGTTTCTGGTGAGCGGTTCAGAGACTTTTTGGCCGGTTCCGGCGGTGAAATTTCCGGTTCCGGGTTTCTGGGGTGGAGACGCTGCAGGTGGTGGAGTATGGCTGCAGGAGGTGGTGAGGAAGGCTTTCAACCGGGCAGAGGGACTTTTGCTATTTCCGGTGGCCGGTTCGGTGGTTTTCCGGCCGGTTCTGGGGGTGGGGCCGCCGGTTCTGGACTCCTAGAGTTGAGATCTTCAAGGTGGGCGGCGGTGGTTTCTGGGATTTGAAGGCTACGAATTTAGGATTTCAGAGTTAGGGCTTCGTGCTGATAACGTATTTTAGGGAATCAGGAATTGAGAGAAATTTGTTATGTATTCTCATTGATAATAGGGGCCTCTTTATATAGAGGATTACAATGCATAGAGTTAGAATCATACAAGGAAAGAGAATCTCTAGATTCTTCTAATTTAACCCTATTACCACTAGGTCAAGTAACCTAGAGTTTGGATTAAACACAAAATAGAGATATTCTTAAACAGTTTTGAAATTGATGACGCCTATAAATTTTTTTTTTTTTTGAAAGGAAAAAAATGACTGAAAAATAAATAAATAAATATTTTTTTAAGTCGTTAATGGGCAAGTGAGAAGAGACAGGGAGTGGCCCTAACTGCAGCGCAGGCCGTCGTCTGGAAAAGTAGAAACGAGCAGAAGCAGAGGATATCTATCGACCATGGACGTAACCACTGTCGTCGACTCCCTCCGGCATAGAGTTCAGGTACTCTCTCTCTCTCCCCCCGTTGAATCAAAACAATACATTGTCGATTGCTTTGCTTAAATTGTTGGCTGGCTTGGTTATTCTCAGTCTCAGCTGTTGATTTAGCTTCCTTAAGCAAACAGACACAGACTTGTTAAACTCAGATGTTGATTCAGTCTCTTACTTCCATTTTGATTATGTCCACCTCTCATATTATGTTCAGTTCCATTTTGAAACGTCAAAGGGTGGTGTGAGCTGGGGAACTTGTTGAAAATGAACTTATGATTAGTTTTGTACTTCTACTAAACAAAAATTGTGCTTCGAAAATTTTTCGAAAAGCCGCCCTTTTCTTGAACCAGCTATTGTATGTGGTTGGATCTGTTGAGGGATTCCTGCAAATGGGGTAGTTACTTGTATAGCACAAATGGGATTCCTGCAACTGCTCTTGTTTAGAAGCGCAGAGAGATCAATGTTTTGCAGTCCGTTGCAGGGAGAAATTGAGTATGGGCAGAAGAGAAGAGAAGAGAAGAAAAAAGAGAGTCCATATGGTTGAGGACATATGAAATAAGATTTGGAAAGGAATAAAAACTACCAGTTTCACACCTGCAGGGTTTCAGGAGTCACTCCTAGAAAGAATTCCGGTCTCACGCCAGCCTTTGGCATCACACCAAAGGTGTCTTGGAATCTCTACAAGTTGACCCTTGTTTCATACCGGAGCAGAAAATCTCAACTGATTTTTTTTATACCACTTCTGCTTCAAAGCTTACAAAGTCGCCCTTTTTATGGAGCCATTACATGAATTATTGATAATCCTTAAACTAATGCTCGTAGGAATTCTGAAAGACATAACTATATGACACTTACTATTGAACATTATGACAAAAGAAAATCAAAAGATATAACCTAAAATTGCATTAGTGAAATGCATTTATTTCATGATTAAGGACAATCTCTTGATTGTATTCTGGATGGCAAATGGATGAACTTATTTTTTATAATATGACTTGGCTTCCACATCACCTTATTTTCTTATTCTTTCTAGTTATTCATCAAGTTTTGGGTTAGAGGCTAGCTAAGATTGTGTACCCATAATTCATATAGTGGAAGATAATTGTTGCTGCCCAATTGACGTAGGCGACTTTGGAACCACATTATATCTGTGGTTCTTGTGTTCCTTATCTCTGTGTTTGATTCTCTTGGTTTTCTGGGTTTTGCTTGGTTTTGACTTGCCATTCTAAGCAATCACCACAATGTCTCACTCTCAGTGTTTGTTTAATACCGTAATGATAAACTGTCTTTTGCATTTATCCTATACTATAGTCCAATAGTTACTTAAAGTTTCTATATTATTTACAAGTGTATTGTTCTGATTACTATTTTGAAATCACATCCAGGAATTAGAGGCATTAAATGCCAAGTTGTCATCTCAACTCGCAGTTTGTCACTGCCATCAGGTTTGCTATTTTGCTGTTAGATTCTTTACTGTTTCAGATATAAACAAGAAAATAAATTTATGACTGAATTCTTTTTCTAAAGTTAACATGTAATGTTGTATGATGTGTCACAGCTGAATATATGGTTCAGAAATTAGAAATATGTATAAAAGAAAAGGTAATCTAGTTCTGGTCCTTGATATATCCACTATAAAACATGCAGTGCATCTTAATCATGCAAAGTCCCTGTGGAGTTGGCCTTGTCAAAGGAAACGGAACTAGAATTTGCTGCATAAGAAACCTGTCAGGCATTCAAATGAATAAGTGAGGGAGTGAAATGGACAATCTTCTGTAAGACGAGAAACCTAACTTAAAAGGAATAAAACCCCTTATACTTTTATCCAAAAAAAAAAAAGTTTTATTAATTCCTTAAGACACATTAGAAAATAAAAACCCGCCTTCTGTTTGGTTGCATTTGTTTATGTTTGGAACCTGTATATTTTGTGGTAATTGTGTTCAGTATTGCCCAACAAATTGTTAATCACTGACTGAAGAATATGAACTTTCTACCTATGATCGTCGCTAATTAAATTGTAATCAACTTTCTTTGGGTCATTTACCAATGTCAGGAATTGACAATTATACAATTTGAACAACTTTTTGTTTTGTTTTTATTTTACGAAGATAAGTATGTTGCAATGCAGCAACAGGACAAGACTGAAGTCTCTTCTGTAAGTTCTGATAATTTAGTTGAGAAAAGCGGGAAATCGAGCTTTCAAAGTAAGAACACCACCAAGGAGAAACTTAAAGGGAAATTGCCAGGTATTTTCTTTGATTTTTTTTTTCGGAAAGAAATAAAAACAAGAAAATAATTTTGGCAAAAATTGCCAAACAACAAATAATTTCATTGCAAAGATGTCTCATACATTGCCAGAACTGGTGCCAGTTCATAATTCATAATTGCAAACATCTTTGCTTAATTACTTTGCTCTCTTTCTCTCTCTCCCCCTCTCCCCCTCTCTCTAGTGTTTCATCGTTGTCCTTAGTTATTCTCCTTTCTAATAGCTATGTGGAGACTCATTGCATAATCAATATGTTGCTTATTCTAATTTTAAGCTCCAAATTATTATAATTCAGATTTAGTTGTCTTTTTTTTTTTTTAATTGATCTTTAAATAGCTATGTGGAGACTCATTGCATCTGAGTATGTTGCTTATTCTAATTTTGAACTCCAAATTATTATAATTCAAAATCAACAGTCTACTTTGTATAGGAAAGTTCACCTTTTGAACAGTGATACTCTGCTGAGTGATGGCTGATTCATTATATATGCTTGTATCAGGTTACGACACAAGGATCATGAATCACCACAGCAAGAGATATGTTGCTTTGAAAGTCATGTATTTTGGCCAAAGGTAGCATTTTTCCAGCAGCCCCAGCCCCACCTCCAATAGAAAAAAATAAAAAATAAAAAAACCAATAAGACCTTTAATTTTAGTGACCATTTCTTTTTTGGTTTTTATTTTTTATTTTTTGTTTTTTAGTTTATTTTACTCCTCAGTCCTAAACACTTCTCATGACCACCTTTCTTCTACCCAGACGACAATGACTATCCTCTCCACTGAAAACCCAAATTGCCGAGATTGTTTCTTTCTCCAACTTCCTCTACTCCTCCCAAGTCCCCTAAATCCCACCCACCACTGACCTGTTGCTTAGGCGGAGCCAAACTGCTAAACTGTGAGCTATTCTAACCTAATCATCAATCAATAAAACAACCCATCCCAGCTAGCCATAGTTCTCTCCCCTGCTCTTCAAGCCGCACAAGTTTACACCTTCTCTTCCCCTTCAATGTTCAAACCCCTCCAAACAAAAAAAAGAACAAAAAAAGAAAAATCTAATCCCCTGATAAACACTCCCTTGGCTTCGTTGTTGCCTGCTTCCAATCCATCCGCAGCAAGAAAATCTTCATTGTTGCCTTATCGACACCAGAATCTCCTTTCTACAAGAGTTGAGGAACGAGGATAAGTGATAACTCAACCAATGAAAAGATAAGAAATATAAAATTGAAAGCAGGTGTCATAGTCATATGTAATTAGGGCAGTGCGAATTTCACTCCCCCAAAAGTTAATATACTTCAAAAAAAAAAAAAAAAAAAAAGGATTATTGAGGCCTTTTTTACAATATGTGCTGTCTTACAGGTTCTATGGTTTTGCTGCTGAGGCACAGATGGATCCAACTATTGAGGTATTCGTTTCTCATAACAAATTTCTAATTTCTATTGATGTTCATGCTAACTAGAAGAGCAATATAAATGAATATAACGCATGAGCTTCTATTGTACATTGAATAACGTGCAGTCTGAAATTTTCAAAGCTCTTGAGAAGACAAGACTTTTGATCGGTGATAAGAAGGAATCACATTACTCAAGATGTGGTAGGACAGACAAGGGAGTTTCTGCTGTTGGGCAAGTAAGTTGATAAAAAAAGTATCTATTTGTATGTTGTTGATTGGTGTTGACATTGCAAATGTCTGTTTAATTTTTGACATATATGTTGATGATATTTTTATTTTTAGTTTGTTATTCTCTTAGGTTGCTTATTTGTTTATTTTATCAATTTAGGGTCAAGATGCTGGAAGTAGATTTCCAGTATTGTCTCTGTATTTTCTATTAGTTTATTTCTCTGGCTTATGTTCTTCATATATTTATTCACAATCAGTTTAATTGTATCCTACCTTATGCTCAAGATCCTCGAGCTTATGGAATGACATCAAAATCAAACTATCAAACTTACTATGTCATTGGAGCGGTTTTTGTGTATACATCCTCCTTTCCAAGTGTCATATAGATCTTTGCATGAACATTAAAGTTGTTGGGAGAACTTGAACTGTCCCACTCATGGATCGACCATATTAAGGGATGCAGAGATCTATTATGTGTATAACACTATAACTATGTTTGGAACCTTTCCTATTCCCTAGGTTGGTCTTACGATTATTTTGTCACGATGAAATTCGATATACTGCATCTAAACAGCTCCATTTGGTGAGATAAGTCCACATGTATTTTTTTTTTCCTATGTATATCTACTTTGTCTTGTTAATTAGGTTTCATTGAGGGATGCATCAGGAACCCTGTCTAACTGTACTTTTTCTTTAAAGGAAAAAAAAAAAGGTTTAGTCTGTTCATTGAGGTTTGTTTTTAGATGTTTTGCACATAGTATTCAATTTTCAATGCCCTGTCTATCAGCAGCGAACATTGATTGGGAAGCTTAATTGTTTGATTTGTTTAAAACTTGAATGTCCTATCATCAACGCACCATTTTCAATGTCCTTACATTTCTTCATTTAAACATTTAGTATTGACATGCTGTTTCGGAAGCTTAATTGTTTGATTGTTTTAAAAGTTCAAAAAGTATCATTCATTTCAATGTTGTAAAGCAAATTTCTACTGATATGCCTGTAAATCCAGATTTTCCATTTATGTGACTTATTGAAATTATAACAATTATATTATACAGGTGATTGCTCTCTATTTAAGATCAAACCTCAAGGAAGCATGTGAAATCAGTGAAGATCCTAGCAACCAAGAACAATATGGTCAGCCTTTTTGTGTGTGTGTGTGTGTGTGTTTTGGGGTGGGGGTGGGGGAGTGTTTGCTGGGGTTCGTGTGGGGAGTAACCCGACATCCAGAATGCAGAGCCTTGCATTACAACATATAATGCCATGGGCTCTCCACATATTGCCAATTGGCTTTGGATTGGATGCTACAATTTGTTATTGATCTTGTCAAGCCCGACATGCTTCACGTCACCCAGTCTTAGTTGGACCACGCTTTTGGGTCAAGTCATGCCCCACATAAGGTGGCATATTGAAACAGAGTTGCATTACAAGTTTACAACATATATAATGTTCTCAGCATCTCTACGTATTGCCAACTTAAAATAGGATACAAGTAGTACATTGAAAAGCAAAATTAAATAAGCTTTATTCCTAAGATTGCAAGCAAAGCACCAAATCTACTACAAAAAGAAGACACTCAATCAATTGATGTTACTTCAGCCCAATTAAGAAGAACAACACTAAAACACAAACACCTCACAAATGTTCAGAGGATTTCCAAGGAGAGGCTTATATCTATTTCTATCTAAAGTAGAAGAGATCTTGTATTCTTGCCATAGTTTCTAGCATTCTTTTGTTACTCTCCAACTCCAAAGTCCAAGTCATGGCTGTACAGGGCCAAAATCTTGTTTGTCCCCATTACTTAAAAGCCTCAGCATAGAGTAACAGTTTCCTGTGACCAAAGTTATATGGTTTGAACTTTGAACTTTGAAATAGTTATACAAGACTCACACTTGATATTGCATCTCAAAGTTTGTTGATCAAATTTAATTATTTTTCCGCCTATAGACAGTAATCAGTTTTTAGTGGTTGAGTAAGATTTATTATTTCTTTAGGATTATGATATTAGGATGGGGTTGCCATGTTAATTTAATATACATTTAGTTGTTTGATGCTTTTATGTTAGGGCGGCACAATTGCTTAGCCTAGCGTCATAGAACACATAATTAGAGAAGTTGATAATCATTGTGTAGGCCTACCTTTGTTGACTCAGGCTATTCCCAAATCAGATTTCCCTATGGTATGGGAGTAGAAATTTGAGGTAACTCTGAATAGGTATTAAATAGTCTTGTATTCTTTTCAAGAGCAAAACTAGGACGTGTCTATTATACTACATTATTGAATCAAGCTGCACAAGGGTTTGACTCCAAAAAATGGGTGAACGACACAGTTATATGGAAAACATCTGTGGAATATATGGTTGATCATCACTTAAGTAACAAAAACATGTTTACACTATTGCTTCAAAGCTAAGAAATTCTAGCACCTATGCATCTAATGCCTGAAGATTGGCTATGGGCTGGTCTAAGCCTCTTGACCCGTGTGGGTGTTTTCTTTCAGAGGCCTCACAGGACACATGAGGAATGGGAAGATAATTTTGTCTTGGTGTTGGTTGCATAATTAGTTGGCTATGTCGATCAATTGTCTGTCTTGAGTCTTGATGGTACACCCACCTAAAAGTGTGGCAAGAGTCTATTGTGAACCTGGATACATTGGACCATATGTGTCCTTAGATTCATTTTTCATAGTTCTTAATCTTTAGCAAGCTCAAGTTTTTGAATATTTGTCTTTAAACGTAAGTTGCATAAGGCTGGCCTTTATTTGGAGAAGTTTTGGGTAGTTGGTGTCTAACCCAAACTAGCAGACCATAAAATGTTAGACATGGAGATGGATAAAAAGTTCCTTAAGGGAAAGAAAATATAGCACTGTAGTTGAGATTATAAAGCTTACTTGTCACTTGACTAAGATCTTTTGAGAATTTGAGCCGTATGAAATTTGCTAGAGCTTCATTTAAGATTTGTTGTACATTTGAGTTTGATCTCATATTTAACCCAACCACATTCCAATTGAATAACAGATGCTTGTTTGTTTCCCTCAGAAGGTGAAATCGATTATGTGAGGGTGCTGAATCGAGTCCTTCCGGATGATATTCGAGTTTTTGGTTGGTATCCTGTACCATTGGGTTTCAGTGCGAGGTTTGTCTACCTTGTATGAATGTTTCCACTAATTTAAGATCATATGCATAAAACTACCTTTTACTTGCAAAATGTTCTATCTTTTTCATATTGTGTGCATCTATTTTCCCTAAACTAAAGAACTCTGGAAAGGAGAGGTGTTCTGGGGATTGTTTCCTTCTATGGCACTTTCTTTACTGAAACAAGTTCATTTTCAAGCATTGAGACATAGAATGAGTAGACCCCTGCAGAGTCAGCTGGCAGTCCACTTAATATCATCGCAAATTTTGCATGGTACCCTCGACTTAATTGCCACAAAATGGGTGTATATCTCTTAAAGTTATATTGATAGTGTTTAGTATAAATTGACCTTATACATCACTAACATCATGATTATTAAGCATAATATTGCTAATTAAGGAAGTATGCTTAGAAGGTTTGTAGCTTTTAAAGCTGCATTTTAATAAGCTGAAGGATTATGTAAGGATTTCTTATGCATGGTGTATTACATTTACATGGGAGTAAATGAATTCCTTTAGGTCATCACCACCTGTCCTTCATGGAGAAAATGAGGTTGTTGAACAAGTCTTGTTTGTTTCATTAGGAAGTTGTCTTGCTTTCTTAACAAATCTAATGAAGACAATCAGTTGAATATGGCTAAGTTCTGATACTTTTACATTCTCCAACTGTAGAACAACTAATTTTTTGTATTCTTTTAATTTTATTTTTGATTACACATACTTGAGTGAGTTGAGTCAAACCAGGACGTTCGACTTAAAGCGGAAAGTGATGCCACTAGACCAAATGGTTGTGGGCACTTTTTTGTATTACTTACTGACCCTACTTTATTCTTTTGTTTCTTTTTTGGTTTAGGTCAAAGTTGGGACCTTGCGTTAGCATAATTTGTTGCTTTCCTTTATTAATACAGGTTTAGCTGTCTAAGCAGGGAGTATTATTATTTATTTTGGGGAGAAAATCTGAATTTCTTGGTATGTGGTTATTCTTTCTCGTTTCATTTATGGGGCCTTTTTTTTTTTTTTTCAAATGCATATTTTGGTGGTCCCATTATTAAAATTAAGAGAACAAGAAACTTGGTTTTCTGTGGTTCATGTTTCACCAGGCTATGGAGACTGCTGGTAGGAAATTTGTTGGTGAACATGACTTCAGAAACTTCTGTAAGATGGATGCTCTTAATGTGCACAATTACAGGAGGAAAATCACTTCATTTGCAATGTCGCCTTGTGATGTGAGGTTAATATGGGTAGATAAATCTTCACTCCTTCCCTTTTCTCGAATCAATTAATTCAGATTACCCTATTTACTTAACTAGAAATGAATGGGGTATGTAAAGTCATGTTTATCCAGTTTAATTTTTTATTTTTTCAAGATGACAACAAGAAAAACGAGAACTTTGTCTATTAAGACCAGGGCTGTCTTGAGTATAACTTGAAATGTATTTCATGATTCTCAGGTTTGAGGGGAACCAGCTTTGGGCATTTAAAATCAAAGGTAGTGCTTTCCTTTGGCATCAGGTCCGATGCATGGTTGCTGTACTACTCTTGATTGGCCAAGGTCATGAATCTCCTGATGTGAGTACCAAATGTCTTGTTGATTGATTGGTTCTTAAGTTGTAATTTATGCTTGATTAAGCTGCTGGGTATTGTCTCAAATAATCAGTTTTCTTGCATCTCTCAAAAGTCAAAACTATTATGTTGACATGCAAATTAATCTACGCAGCCAAAAGAACATGTTCATGACAATACTGGCATTTGGGTCCATTTGAAAGAAACACTATGCATATTATTTTATCTAGTACTAGTGGACATGAACTAAACACTATTATGCACATGCTGTTTTACAACTGTTTGATATTCAACATGATAGTGTTGGCTGCAGTAAGAAGGTTCAAACCAAGCACTGCACATGCCCAACCATTGGGAATTTGCGGAAAAGTCTTTCATTTGAACTTTCCACTGGAATTGAAACCACCGAGAAATGCTCAAAGGCTTTCTTAACACTGGCAGCTTTTCAGATAGTATCAGAAATTCAGAATATTTTTATTTGTGGTCTCTACCTTTAAGCTTTCACTTTTATTACATAAAAGTAACTCGATTTAAATGCGTTAAATGGTAGGTTATAGATGCATTACTGGATACTGACAGAATTCCGAGAAAACCTCAATATGGCATGGCGCCAGAGATTCCGTTGGTACTTCAATCCTGTGAATTTGAGGGTCTCAAGTTCATTTGCTCTTCAGGTACTTGGATGGCGATAGCTGCATCCTTTGCTTCTTGTTTAGAAACATTAGACATTTTTTATTTATAATGCTGATGTGTTATGTTCATTGTTTACTGTTTAATTTCTTTATAAATGCTGGCTGGATCAAAACTGCCACCTGCTATGTCTCTCCAAATTCTGAATATTTCTTTCGGTTGCATTCCTAGATGCCAGACAAGCTTTGCGCATACACTTGGCTCATGAATGTCGAAACTATCATCTCCAAGCTGCAATTTTTAATGAGGCTCTACAATGCTGTTTTCCAGTAGAAAAAGGTGCTGAAGGTGATATATTCTCTCTTATCACTCTCAGTAAACAACTAAACATTTTGTTACACAGACACATATGGCTATTACTGAGATCGCCTTTGTTTCTCAGATCAGCGCTCCTTGGATAATGGAACGATGAAGAAGAAATCTTCCCATGTTCCACTCATGTCGCGCCCAACTGAGCGTAAGTACTGTATCTTTGAAGTTACATACGAAATGGTCGTTACAGTAATATAGACTTCTTATGCATCATATATAATTATGCTACATAATTATAAAAATGCTTCAAAGACGGTTAACCTCTTTGCAAGTGAATTTTTTTGGAAACTTATTACTATATCTAGTGATTAATTGTTTTTATGGCAATTAATTCACAATTGTCCAAAACTCGATTTTTAAGTTAAAAACAAAATTGGTTCTTAGTATGAAGATGAGGACATACAGCTGATGTTACTTCATGTGCTTTCTAGCTGTGATTTACTAACGTTCCTGTCTAATAACTGTTAATGAATTGATCCAGCATCGTATGAAGAGAGACGTGCGAAATTAAACACAAGAGCGTGCAGACTGAAGAGTTTATGACATTATCATGGTGGTTAAGAGTATGTTTGTATTAGCAACTTGATTGTTTTTACCA